>NW_022196911.1:8077316-8081403 GCF_008632895.1 Mastomys coucha | reverse complement strand
CGCACATATACAGTTACACATATGTACACATATACTCACACACACATGCACATACATACACACATGCTCACACACTTACAAATACACACATATACTCATACACACACAGACACACACACTCACATACACACATATAAACACATACATACATACTCATATGCACACTTACACATACACTCACAAACACACACATATACACATTGACACATACACACACATATACTCATATACACATTGGCACACATATACTCATATATACACATACTCACAATACACTCTCATACACTCATTCACTCACAGACACATACTCACAAACAGATAGAACACATAAGCACACACACACACTCACATACACACATACACATGCACATATACAACATACATACTCACATACACTCATACACATATATACTCACACTCATACACAAACACACTCACACTCATACACATGCACATACATATTCATGCATATACTCTCACACACACTCATATACACACATACACATACATATATACATACACACATATACACATGCACTCACATATAAACATTCACACACACTCACATACTCATATATATATATATATACACACACACACAGACACACACACTCACAAACACACATATATATATATATATATACACACTTACACACATACACATGTAGATACATACACTCACACACATACATATACACTCCTACACGTGCTTACTCACACATATACTCACACATGCACACACAGACACACACACACACACACACACACACACACATACACACACACCCCAATGTTGTTTTCACCTTTGAGATCACGGTTTTGATAATCCTTGTCAGGATCTAATCTTACATTACCTAACATATACAACAAATGGGTCATTAAAAGACAACAGAGATCATGGGAAAAAATAAAGCTACTCCAGCAGTGTGCATTGTCTATTCAGCACGGGCCAGTGCGTGGTGAAGGGGGTATGGGGGGAGATGTGTCAGAGGTATTTACAATCCTGGTATCTGCAACGAGCTGTGGGTTTTTATCTTTGTTTTTCTTTCATTTTATTTATTTATTTATTTATTCATTCACTCACTCACTTTACATCCTGATCACAGTCCCCCCTACCTCCCTGTCTCCTCCTGGTCCCCCCCTCACACAGCCCCTCCCTTCTCCTCCGAGAGGGTGGAGGGCTCCCTGGGTATCTCAAGTCACTGCAGGACTAGACACAACCTCTCCCACTGTGCAGACAAGGCAGCCTGGTTAATGGAATTGGATCCACTGTGGCCGACAAGGCAGCCTGGTTAATGGAATTGAGGTTGAGCCCTGCTGGCTTGTGGTTGGCCATTAGGGAGGGAGAGGGCAGACTCTGTTGAGAAAGAGACAACAAGCCCCACCCAACCGGTGGGGAGTGGTTCTCATGCAATATTATTTTTAGAGGTTTATATCTTGAGATTTAAAACTTTCTATTCTGTTGTGAAGTATTTGTGCTCCTTGGCCATACTTTAGATTTTTTAGAAGTGTGTATAAAAGTACAATAATATTTGTCAAAGTATTTCTTAAAAATATTTATTTATTTTATGTATATGAGTACACCGTAGCTGTTTCTAGACACACCAGAAGAGGGCATCAGATCCCATTATGGATGGCTTTGAGCCACCATGTGGTTGCTAGGAATTGAACTCAGGGCCTCTGGAAGAGCAGTCAGTACTCTTAACCCCTCAGCCATCTCTCCAGCCCTCTTGTCACAATATTTTTAATAAAAGCAAGAAAAGTCGATGGCAGTCTAATGCTTAATGATACGATTAGTGAATAAACATAATTATGGTATGTGCAAAAATTGTATGTATACAGCCATTAAAAATAAGGCTTACAAAGAATCTTTGGTGTCAGAGGGAAATCTTTATGATGGGTATTTAATTGTAAAGTTTAGGATAAAAAGTTATCTATACTTTGAGATACCCAATTGACAAAAGTGTTGTAGGTAAAAACTGAGAAGAAATATGGATTAAAATATATTTTGGGGTCATGGGACTAATGATGTGTTTTTGTTTCTTTGACGTCTCTTAAGTCTCTAACATGGATTCCCTTTTCAAACAGCACAGAACGGCCTGCTTTATTTTTAATTTAAGTGGTGAGTTCACACATATTTATCAGACCATGTGTTTGGAATTTTATTTGGAAAATCTGGTTACAGTAAATACGGGTCAACTGCTTTCCAAGATGTTTTAATTGGAGACTAAAGAAACATCTTCAAAGTAAATGACCTCCCGGGCTATATGTGGATGGGGAGAGAGAACAGAAATGGAAGGAAGTGAGGCACCACTCATCATTGCCAACAAGGGTCTCCTCCTCTTGGCTTTGGGGTGGAAGTAGGGTGAGGAGTCTTTGTTTCCTTTCTGAGACATAGTTCAGGTGCCTGGAGGGCCTCTTTGAGGGATGACTGCTTAACTCTTGGAAAACAGCCTTTCTTACCCTTCTCCTTCTGTGAGGGTGTGTGTGTGTGTGTATGTATGTGTGTGTGTGTGTGTGTGAGAGAGAGAGAGTATGTGTGAGAGTGTATATGTGAGAATGTGTGTGTGAGAGAGTGTGAGTGTGTGAGAGTGTATGTGTGTATGTGAGAGAGAGTATGAGTGTGAGAGTGTGTGTATGTGAGTGTATGTGTATGTGTGTGAGAGAGTATGGGTGTGTAAGTGTGTGTGTGTGCGTGTGTGAGTATGATTGTGTGAGAGAGCGTGTGAGTGTGTATGTAGTGAGACATGAACACAAAAGGCTTCACCTGGGATTTGCAGGCCAGTAGAAATAACAGAAATAGGGAACTGCTTTTAGGCATTGCCCTTTATGTTGAGAAAACTGTAAACAAAGTTTCTTCCAAAATAAAGATGACATAAAAGTGGCATCATGTGACACTTCTGTCTTAGTCACTGTTCTATTGCTGTGAAGAGCAAGGCAATTCTTATTAGAGAAAGAATATAATTGGGATGTGCTGATAGTTTTAAAGAGTTAGTCCATTATCATTATGGCAAGGTAGTATGGTGGCATTCAGATGGGCAATGGAGAGAGAGAGAGAGAGAGAGAGAGAGAGACAGAGACAGAGACAGAGACAGAGACAGAGAGAGACAGAGAGAGAGAGATGGAGAGGGGGGGAGGGGGAGAGAGAAACAGAGACAGAGAGAGACAGAGAGACAGAGACAGAGACAGAGAGAGAGAGAGAGGAGGCAGGGTGGGTGAGACTGGGTGGACATGGAGTTTGTTTTTTTTTAAATGGAGTTGGTTTTTGTAACCTAAAAGCCCACTTCCAGTGACACACTTCCTTCAATAAGGCTGCTCGTCCTAATCCTCCTAATCCTTTCAAACATTCTATTCCCTGTTATGGGAAATATTAAAAAATAATATGATCCTGCCAACTCTCCTGGTGCGCTGGTCCATGTTGCCGCTCTAGTACTGGCACTGGCGGGCCACAACACTATGTCCAGGAGGGGTCCCGCTTGGCATGTTCTCACCGCCAAGCTACTCTCTCCCAGCTAGCCACCCCCACCCCACCTGCCCGCCCCACTGCACTTGTCCCTGTGCCGCTATTTCTTCTTCATCCACAAACCCATATAGTCAGCGATCTCACATTCCAGTAACTAAATGGGATTGCCAACCTTGCAGTTGCATCTCACAACACCCAGTACCCTGGTAGAATCAAGACTCTTAAGCTTATAGTTAACCAATCAGATTTATGTATCAATAATAACACAATTTACAAGATGTCAATGCAATAATTTTAGAGCCAACTGATAATGCTAAAAACTTTATACCAACATTTCTAACTTTGTGAAATCATAGCTACTGTGGCCGGTAAATGCCACACAGGTACATGTTGGAAGCCATCTTGGTTCTCCTTCCTACCCTCTGAGAGACTCACGCCCCTCCCCTCTCTTTCTCTTTCTCTTTCTCCTCTCTCTCTCTCTCTCTCTCTCTCTCTCTCTCTCTCTTTCTCTCTTCTTTCTCTCCCTCTCTCTATCTCTCCTCTTTCTCTCCCCCTCTCCTTCTCTCTCCCCTCTCTCCCTCTCTCCTTTTCTCTCCCCCCTCCCCCTTTCTCCCTCTCTCCCCC
>NW_022196911.1:8074132-8077130 GCF_008632895.1 Mastomys coucha | reverse complement strand
CCCTCTCTCTCTCTCTCTCTCTCTCTCTCTCTCTCTCTCTCTCTCTGTCTCTGTGCAACTCTTAGCTCCACCTCCCTTTTCCCTGTCCAATCACAGACCTTCTCTGCACTAATGTGATTGGACAGAGAAAATCCCGCGACAACTTACAGGGGCCATTCTCATTCAAACCACCACACCTTGTCTCAGTCACCAGAGGGTTTCCTGGAAGAGGAAGTACATATCTTCTATGGCCAGGGTGGTTGAGGCCCAACATTCATTATTTCTTCCCAGATTCAGGTGGCACCATGTCACTCAGTCCAGTAGAGGTCCAATGAGATGTGGCAGGTGTCCAGGAAGACCATTAGGAGGTCACAGAGTACGGCTGCCATTCTGGTGCATTGGATTCTAATGGTCACTATGTATTGGGGCCACCCAGAGAGGCTCAGAGCAGGGACAGTTCAGCTTCGCTGTTACAACAAATGTCAGGTCGTATGGAGATCAGACAAAGCTACAGAAGATGTTTACATATGGGTCGGGGTAAATCATGGTAAGGCAACTGTTTGTTAGTGTATGTGTTCTGTGCTAAAAGGCATGGTAACACCTCCAGGTTCTAGCTCAGTTTTGATTTGGGCTATTAAAACTAAAGCAAAAGCCAGCGAACAAAGGCTTCCTTGTATTTCCTGTTCTTGCCTGTGCTTGAAATGGCCTGTAATGAGTGTGACTTCTCTTCTTAGATGTCCATATTGATTTAATTGCACACCAGTGCTAACATGTTAGTACCAGGAACCACTAGGCCTGCAGGGCCTCACACCTAAGGCCCATGAACAGCCCATTCCATGGATTTCATTAAGCAGGACACAGCGTGCTGGGACCATGTTGGAAGAACTTGCCACCCATATGCCCAGTCTGCAAGCATCATGGGAAGGCAGACGTGCTTCTGTCCACTGCAGAGTTTTTCCAATTAATATTTTAATGGTTGATCTAGGATGCATTTTCCACACAGTTATGAAGAGTATAGATAACATAAACATCATGGTTGGTGGACTAGTGGCTTTTGGACTTCTGGTTCAGTGTGTGGATTCACAGACTGACCTGGGCACAGCTGGGAGGAGGCTGGGACAGTTGTGACTGGACAGACTGACCCAGGAAGCAATTCACTGTCTGTTCCAAAGCCCTTAGCAGGAGAGTAAGCCTGTTAAGCCTCTGAGGATAAAACCTGTGGTAAGCCTGTGAGAATGCAATCTATGGTAAGGCTGTGGATGCCACCCAAGGCCTTCCCTAGTCTCTCTGCCTTGTCTGTGGCTTTTCTCACCAGTATCTTTTCATGAAGCTAAATGAAGAACCCATCTACAATTCATAGGACTTCACAATTGTGTGTGTGTGTGTGTGCGTGCACACACATGAACACGTATGTGTAGGGCAAGAGAGACTATCAAATCCATTGTAGCTGGAGTTGTAGGCACTTGAAGCCATCTGATCTGGTTGCTAGGAACCAGACTGAAGTCCTTCAGAGCTACAGCAAGTGCTCTTAGCCATTTCTCCAGCCCCTTAGATTTAGTCCTTATGGCTGCTTTACATCTCTTTTCATCCCAGCTGTGAACTCTCATCCCTGTCTGCCACCTGCCTAGTTCATCTAAGTTCTTGGCATCTTTCTTTGCTTTCAGAGTCTGAAGGAAATGGGCCCAACTACACCGAGACTAGAGGCTTTCATGGCCCCATCTATGTTATTTCTGTGCATACAAAATCCAGAGGTCCTTTTACAGAATGTGAGATTCTAGACAGGCTGGAGGATTTGAACCCATAGAGGTAGAGTTCATGGACCCATAGGAAGACAGAAAGATCTTTGTGGTGTCATTTACTGGCTAAAGATGGGCACATAGATAAACTGCAATGTGTCCAAGGTAGTTGGAACTGTAGGATAGTTATTCTAAGTACTGCAGCCAGTGCTTGTGTTCAGCTCTGCATCACATGGGGTCAAGCAATTAAAGAGTTAAGTTTCATGAACTGGAGGCATCAGTGGGCTCAAAGCAAATCCTGATGAAGAAGCTACGTTATATGCAGGTGGCAGGTTTAGAGATTAGAAGCCTGAATGTAGTATAAATCACACTCAAAAAGACATGGGCTGAGCATTTGTTAAAATGTTTTTTGTCATTGTGTTTTGTTGTGGGGACAGGGTCTGATCAGGCCTAGTGTGACTTAAAATTCATTATAAACTAAGGACAACTTTAAATTCTCTATCTCTCTGCTGGGATCACTACCATGTGAGGTTTAGGATTGAGTCTTTTAAAAAGTTACATTAATCAATTTATTCATTGATGTGTGTGTGTGTGCGCGCGTTTGTGTGTGTGTACATGTGTGACATGCTACAAGTGTGGAACTAGAGGATGACATGGAGTCAATTCTTTCCATCCATCATGTAAGTCCTGAGCCTCAAGCTCATGTCACCAGGCTTGTCAGCAAGTGTCTTTGCCTGCAGTGCCACCCCAATGGATTATGTTTGTATTCTAGCATTCCATCATCATGGTCTTTATGCAGCCATTCAGTTCTGTCTCATGGTATTGTCTTCATTATTTCTTAATGGCCATGGTCTTGAAGTTCTGTTCTTGGGATACATAGGACGTAATGGTTTGGTCTCTGCTGGTTGCATTTGAAACTTTTACAAATTTTCTAGTAATAGCAATGCAATGTGCCTAAAACTTGGAGGAAACAATGACTTTTTTTTATTAGATATTTTCTTTATTTACATGTAAATTTATCCTTTCCCAGTTTCCCCTCCAAAAAGCAAAGAAACAAACAAAAACAACAAAAACAAACCCCTGTTGCCTCCCCCCTCCCCATGCCTGTCACCCCACCTTCTCCCACTTATTGGCCCTGGCATTCCCCTACACTAGGGCACAGAACCTTCACAGGGCGGAGGTCCTCTCTTCCTATTGATGATCGAATTTGCAATCCTCTGTCGCGACCACCCTCGACCAGCAAGAATGACGCAACACACTCTCGGGCTCTTCTCCTGCAGTTT
>NW_022196911.1:8058857-8071172 GCF_008632895.1 Mastomys coucha | reverse complement strand
GACGATCCCATGGTTAAATATTACTTTCGGTTCGCTACTCCGCAAACTTTACTTTCGGTTCGCTATCCCGCGAACTTTATACTCGGTCCGCTACTTCCGCGAACTTTATACTCGGTCCGCTACTTCCACGGACTTTATACTCTCGGCTCGTTGCCCCATGAGCTTTATGCTCGGTCCGCTACTTCCACGGACTTTAAGCTCCTTTCCGGAGACCTTACTCTGTCCCGACTTACCTGGGACTTTCCAGTGCACTGCCCTGACCACAGGAGTTCTGAGCCTTTTCCGTATCTGGTTATTCCCCGTACGGGCCACCAGAATGTCGCGACCACCCTCGACCAGCAAGAATGACGCAACACACTCTCGGGCTCTTCTCCTGCAGTTTATTCAGGAACCTTTGAACAATCTTCTGACTGACTGACTGACTGACGCCGAGGAAAGCCAACCCACAGGTTAAATACTGTATGGTCAGCCACCCAGGTAAAGCCACGTGGTGCTATCTAACAGGCCCACATAGCGGAAGCAAGCCAGTTGACTCAGCCCATAACCAAATAAGGAGTTGTTTACTTCAAGAGTGCTCACCATCAGACTGGCGGGGGGCGGCAGCCAGCGCCATCTTTGAGGTGTGGCGGTTCGCGGCTCTCCACAATCCTCTACTATACACATGCTGCCAGAGCAATCAGACCCATCCATGTGCAGTCCTTGGTTGGTGGTTGAGACCCTGGGAGCTCTGAGGGTACTACTTAGTTCATATTGTTGTTCGTCCTAAGGGGCGGCAAACCCCTCAGCTCCATTGGTCCTTTCACTAACTCCTTCACTGGGGACCCTGTACTCAGTTCAATGGATGGCTGTGAGCCTCTACATCGAAACAATGACTTTTAAGCAAATGTTTTCTAAATGCAGTTAAATTTCTTATCTGATAAACTAATCCAATAAAACTTCATTGTTCTTGGGTCAATTTTAGAATCTCAAGAAGGCAAAAATACATTCAAGAACTAAATAATCGTTTCTTATCCTTCTTGGATGCTGGCTAAAGACACAAATTTGTTATCTTAAAACAGCCATTTTTCTGTAAAAGTCTATTCACATGACCACTTAAATCAAAGCCCTTCTTTAGATTTATTTTTATATCAAATTCTCTTTATATTTATTCCTTTGCCTTTTTTTTTCTCAGGCAGTCTCTGGTAGTAGATGTTTAAGGACAGATTGAATTGTAACCAGTTAACTATTTACTCTACAGATTCATATGTGAACGAGGTAGCTGATATTATAATGCAAATGACTGAATTAAGAAACAGATCTGCTCATATATCTGTTGAGTTATAGGTTCCACCTTTAGGTCAACTTTGAAGGGCTAACATTTATCTTGTATTGTCTGTCTTCTGATTATCTACAGATGGCCACAAATGTTACAGAGACACCCACATAAATCTCCAGCACTGTGCTAGTTAACCAGTAATACCATAGTAAGAACGTTTGTCAGCTCAAAGTGTGTGTGTCATTAGGCTGAAGACATATATAGATGCTAACAGGGTTGCTGCCCAAATGTGCAGACTGGACTTTAGATCCCTAGCATTCACATAAACATCAGGTGCTGGGGGCAACCAGTAGAGAATTCTAGCCCTCAGGAGGTAGAGCAGAGAGGCGCATGCTGGCTGGGTAGGCTGGTTAAATGGGTGAGCTCTGAGTTCAACTGAGAGACCCTGCCTCAGTGAATACAGTGGAGAGCAATTTAGGAAGATTCCTGGTGTCAACCTCTGGCCTTCACACATGTGTGCACACAAATGAAGTACACCCCCACATGTGCCTCCATACATGCAAACAGGCATCCTACACATCCACACCATAGGCATTTAAATGCAAAATAAATAAAAGTAAGTACAAGTGCACAAATATATAGAAGGTTTCCTTTGCCACTTCCTTCAGTTCATGTAACACAAAAGTGATGACACTCAATTCCCAAGACTCCTGGGGATAGTGAGTGCTCACTTTGTTCACTGGATGTTCACAGTGGGCACAGTAAGTCTAATTATTATTGTGGTTATTCTTTCACAAGTCCTATTTTTCTAGTTCAGCTGACATTTATTGAGCACATTTTAGGTGTTAGACAGTGTACTAGATGCTGCTGATAAAAAGATGACCAGGGCAAAGGAACCGTTTCCTAGAGGCTTCTTGTCCATTAGAGAAGATGGAGTACTTCACTGAGGGAAGTAAGAAATGAGCGATGTGAGACACGGTCATTGGCAGTCAGTCATGGGGCAACAATCAATCAATGACAAGATCTCTCGGACCATAGGATCTCCTTGTACCAGGTCTCAGGAGGGATAAGACCCAAGTGAGGATTGACCAGTCAATGTGTTACCATGAACACAAAGGACTGATGGCTCAGAGACGAATCAGACTTAAAACTCCCAGTTGACAGCATCGTGACCCACCTTGAGGGGAAGATATTGGTGTTAAATTTCATACATGTTCTGGTCCTGAAGAGCTCCAGGAAAGGGAAATCATGCCCCTTATAGATGAGAGGAGTGGAATGGGCAGGGACATAGGAAAGAATAAGGACAGGTGTGTGGGTCTGCAATGTGAGCCAGCATGGAACTCTGGAAAGAATTGGATATCTGTTCAGGATATCCAGGGTGCCTTTCTTTTATCACTGGGGTAAGGAGCAGGCATAGACTGAAGGCTGGAGGGAGGTATTGCAATCACAAATGTCTGTGGCCACTGGTGACCCACCTCTATGTACTGATGGTCAGAAGAAGGTTGGGGACAGAGAACAAAAGAAGAGGGACAGCGGAAGACATTTGGAAAGGATGCTCATGATTGCTGGGGAGGAAGGGGGATCTGAGGCTTGGCTGGATCATTTTGTTCATTGGATGAATGTGTCATCCATACATGTGCATGAGGAGGCCAGGCAGGAAGTTGGATCCCCTCTAATGATCCCATCTTTACTCCTTTTTGATGGGGACTCTCAGTGAACTGGAAAGTTCTGCTAGGCTAGCTGGACAGCAAGCTCTTGGGGTCTGCCTGTGACTGCCCCAATGCTGATGCTACAAGTCTGTGTACTCATGCTAGGCTCGGGCAGTTATTTTTAGAAGTGGAGTTATCCAACAGAAAACAGTCTCATTGAAGACCGAGGAGCTGGATTAGATGTTGACGCATCAAAGCAACTAGTTTTAGTGCTAATTGTAAAGATACGCCAGAAAAAGTGGACTATGCTTTCTAGATCTCTAAGGGGAAAAGGTACTTTCAAGGGCTGTCTCAATGTTGCCTCCATCCATCCATCCATCCATCCATCCATCCATCCATCCATCCATCCATTCATTAACTTCTTATTGGAATCCCTGCCCAGTGCTAGGTATTGTAATTCCATTTGTGCTGATTAATCTTTATTGTCAAATTGACTGGATTTGAAATTGCCCAGGAGATCCACCTCTGTGTGTGTCTCTGATGGCATTTTCATAGAGATTTAACTGAGGAGAGAGGATCCACCATGAATGCAGGCAACTCCATTCTATGGCCTTGGGTCCTGGATGAATAATAACAAGGAGAAGGAGGAGGAAGCAAACTGAGACTTGTGTTCATCTCTCTCTACTTCCTGATTGTGGATGTGCCATGACCAACAGCCTCATGTTTCCACTGCCGTGTTTTCTCCACCATGATGGACTGTATGCTTTCAAACCATGAGCCAAAACAAACTTTTCCTGTCTTAAGCTGCTCAAAGTGATGAGAAGAGTAATTGGTGCATTATTAATTCATGGCTTATTTCTTTCACCAGGAATTGTCAGCAGCAAGTTCCCAATTCCTCACCCATGACCCCTCATCACTGCCTCCGTTTCAATCTCTGTAGATGCCAGATACAGAATACAATGTCTTCAGGTGCTGGGAAGCACACACTCAATGTAGAATTTTATTTCCCAAAACCCTGTGACATTTGTTTCTTTTAAATTTAAAACAGATAGAAGGGACATGTTTGCCAAAACAGAGAATTGCTTTTCCAGACAGGGATCATGTTGGAGGAATTGGATGCCAAGTCAGTGTGGCCTGGGGGCCTTACCTTGCTGGCCGTCATCTGTTGAGGGTGCACTGTCTCTGGGGCTGAACCTAGAGCCTCACCAATTAGGCAGATACAACAGTGTTTTGAGGGACCTGGGGCTTGGGAGCTTGAGAGTCTCGCCAGGTAGGCTCGCTGTGGAAAAGCTTTGGGTTTAGACTCCCTTTTGTCTCCGAGATTCATCATTTGTGCACGTGGATCCTTTCATGCATCTGGTCAATAGTTTATTCTCAAGAATGTGAAGTCATCGTTGGCCAGGGAACTTTTGGCATTTGCTCTCTTAACTCCTGTGTGAACGTTAGCTATCTAGATTCCTTGAATCCTTGGGGCCCAGGGCTCACTTCTGAGCAGGCAGGTGTGGGAGACCAAACTCTGGGTAGATATGGGGATGTGACAGAGCCCCTTCCAGACTTCCCTGTAGGCTGACACACTTTATAAGCATGATATTTCTCTGTTGCATGTGTTGTCTACAATACCTACTGTCTCTTTTAACTTGTTTTTCTTCCTCCTCGTAATCTTGGCAACCCTACAATGGGCTGTATGCTTCCATTGTGAATAGAATAAACTCTTGCAGAGTTTATTGGGAGACTTTGGTCTCTGTGGCACTTGCTGGTAGCAAGGGCACAACTGCAGGGCCTAGACACAGATCTACTCTAGGTGGGTTTGAATGCAACTTCCTAGTGGGGTGTGAGTGGTAGTTCTGCTGTGGTATGGTCTGGATATAATGGGTGATCCCTCCTTGCCTTCTCCCCACAGTGGTAGACTCTTTAGACACAACCATGGTTGTAACAGGTCAGAGCAGCTGCAGATCCCTTGGGAGACAAAGGATTTCACCTTCAGTGGAAAGGGAACACATGAGCCTCTGCTTCAAGCTCAGTATAGGGCCAAGCTGAATGTATAATTTCTCTGGGGAAAAAAGAGAAGGGAAGTTAGAGGAGGAGGGAGAGGAAGAAAGAAAAGAAGAGGGAGAAGAGAAGAAGAGGAAGGTAGGGAGGGCAGAGAGAGAAAAAGAGATATAGACAGGCAGGCAGACAGACAGATAATAAATGAGAAAAGATGACCCATGGTCATAGAAGGATAGGTATTATTAATACTAAGTCCAAGGCAACTTCCCTGAATCTCAGAAGCTTCATGGTTTGCCACCCCCAAGGACTCAGTCCGTGGTACAGGCTGCTCTGGTTCCTGGGCACATGTATGCACTGATGAAGTCCTCCATCCTAGGCTCAAAAAGAGAAACTTTTGTTAGAAATTTCCTTTGATAAACTCTGTCTGGTTCCTAGGACTGCTTCTGACTCAGGAAGAAGATCCTTCAAGGCCTTCCCTCCATCAAGGCTTAAAGGGACTTCACATCACTCCAGACTCTGTAGGACGGGTAGTGAAGATGCATGTTCCTCTTCCATAAGACTGAGGACTGAGATGGGATCTGGATCTAGTGGAAGCTTTCAGTTTTTATCTAAATGACTGTGGAGTTTTCCATTTCTGATAGGGCTCTCAACACATGTCTGTGAAGTGCTTGGTAAACCAATTTCTCCCTTTGCACATTACTTCAGATGTTTCAGAGATCAACTTTATCATCCACGCATCAGTGACAGCCATGATGGCTAAGGAGCTAGAGAAGAAACTTGCCCAGGCTGTTTTAGTCTAATTTTTTTCTCTGTTGTTTTAAATGCAAATAATCTTTGGTTCTTTAAGATTTACTAGCTCTGCCTGGCCATCTGGTCAGACTTGCTTGCCACTGGAAAAGCATTTTTCCCATTAGAAGGTAGGTTGGGTCCAGGAATGTCCTCAGTGGGAGTGTCGTAACTGGGATGGAATCTTTGCCTGTGACTCAGCCCTGCAACTTGAGTCTCCCAGGAGAGGCTGTTGATTTTGGTGCTGGAAAGCATCCTAGGGAGAGCAGTCTAGGGCCTCAGCTGCTCTCTGCACTGAGGAAGGCTTTACCAGCACCCAGAACCTGGAGCAGATACCAAATCGTCACAGGTCAGAAGCTGCGGGGAGAAATCCCTCTGAGTGTGAAGTGCTAAGTGTTTGATTTTGAAACATGGTCTCACTACCTAGCCTAAGGTGGCTGGGAACTCATCAAATAGACCAGGCTGGTACTAAATTTCTAGCAATTCCTGTGCCTCTATTTCTCAAATGCTGGGATTATAGGCACACCTTGTCACACAATCTAAGACTTTTTTGAGGCTAATATTTTGAGGTTAATTCAAAATTTAAAAAGGCAGAATGAAAGATGGAGGATGAATGAAAGGATATAAAATAAAGACAGAGAGGAAGAGAGGGAAAGAGAGGAAGAAAAAGGAAAAGGAGAAGAAAAAGGAGAAGAAGGCAAACTGGGGATGTGTGCTGTGCTATCGCAGAAGCATAGCTCAGGGAAAAGCTGGCTCATACCTCGCTCCAATGCGGGCTGTCAGTTCTGCTCAGATCTGTGAGGGGGAAAGGAACAACTCTAGACAGAGCTTGTGGCAACCCATTCTGAGCTCTAACAACTCTCCCTGGCTAGTTGAATTCCAAGGCACTCCTCAAGCAAGGCACACTCAACATTGACAATAGACCTGTCAACCTCTGGCAAAGCCAACCTGCTAATATGGGAAGCATCCCGACCCCACATCATTAAGCCTTTTTGATGAAAGCTACAACTACCAGATATAGTCTTCAAACACTGCAGCCAGATCTCTTCTTTCCACCTCACTGGTTCCCGTGCATCTGGAAGTGTGTGCTCTATTTGTTTACTGTTTTATTTGGTGTGTGTGTGCATGTGTGTATGTGTGTGTGTATGTGTGTGTGTGTGTGTGTGTGTGTGTGCATGCGCGCACTATAGCAGATTAGATCTTCAGACACTGTACCAGTAACACACTTATAGACCCTTCAAATAGGAATTATGGCCTACAAAACCCTTCAGAACTAGATGCACTGAAGGTAATCATGTTAAGTGAATCAAGCTGGGCTTAGAAAGACAAGTAGTGTGTGTTTTCTCTCAGCTGTGGTCCTTAAAGTTTATATAGTCACATATGTATAGGTTTTATAAAAATAGAAGTGAGATTGTCCAGGGAGATTAAAGGGATTGATGAGAAAAGTTGGGTTAGAAAGGATGGTGGAGGTGGAAGAGAGAACATACTTAACACATATACTGATAAGAAAATAAGTCCTGACAGTCACAAACAAAAGTAGAAAAATAATCAGGTCCTCAAATCTTAAAAGAAACTAGAAACTGATGAATGGTGAACTTCTAGATAGTCTTCAGTTTCCAAAGAAAAATTCATTTTTCAGTCCTTGCTGCTGGACTGTGAACCTCCTGGGTGAAATAGCTACTCATGTGTCTCTGAACACTCCTGTGCATGGTTTGTGGGCAGACCACCATGATGCATGATGGAGCAGGCTACAGCTGCTCCTCGGTTCACATGGTAGTGGGTAGACCAGGGAAAGCTACAAGATGTTCATGGGTGCACTGTCAACAGCATGAAAGGGTTATGTTTGGGGTCACCAGGATCATTCTTTCTCTATCTCTTTTGAGATATCTATCTATCTATCTATCTATCTATCTACCTATCATCTATCAATCCATCCATCCATCCATCCATCCATCCATCCATCCATCCATCCATCCATCCGTTATTTTGTGTGTATGGGCATTCTGCCTGCATGTATGCATGTGCATCACATGCATGCTTTCTCCCCATAGAGGCTGGAAGACAGCATATATTGCCCTGTTGCTGGACTTACAGATCATTGTGAGCTGGCAAGTGGTTGCTGGGAATTAAACCAAGGTCCTCTGGAAGAGCAGTCAGTGCTCTAACCCACGGAGTCATCTCTCCAACCCATCAGGGTGACTCTTGAATGTGAGGGATGGGGGAAGGATCCATTCCCCTGTTGTACAATATAGAGACAGAGGACCACAGTGAGGTTTGCCTTACTGTGATGGCTGAGTGTCCAGACTGTGTGGCTGTCCTCAGTGACTGGGTTTAAGGTGCAAGGTCAAGACAGAGTAAATTACCTTGGGCTTCCTCGTGTTGGGTTCTGGCATCTGCCATTATAAAGAGAACTGAGGCATGAGACTGGCTCTCCCCCACCTCTGTTTCTGGATCAGTTTCTGGCTTGGGAAGCAGAGAGGGTGTTTTTCTTTTGAAAATTACATTTTACAGAATTATGCATTTAATAACCACCCAATTGAAGATTTCATTTTCTAAGATCTCAAGTCACCCCAGTTGATAGATTGCCTGGGGAAATAAATAGGTTTAGGTGAGTTGGCAGCCTCATGTTTTCTACCTTAGAAAGTTCCAACTTCTAAGAGGAGACTAAACATGCCTTGACTGATGCACACACAAATCCTGGCTCAGGGGCCATTAAGCTGTGGGATTACACTGCCCTGCATGGCTCTCTGGGACATTCTCTTATATGACCCAGGGCCCAGCCCACAGAGTCACTGAGTTTGATAGACAATGGCTGGAGCTTTTTCTGATACCTTTGGAAGAGGCTCAGATGTCACTAGAGGACACTGTAGCACCAGAGGCATCACATACCCCCTGTGGTACAAAATGTGTGACCTTTAGAGTCCACATAAAGATGCTTCTAAAGATGGACATCAAAATCTTGGCCAGTCTCAATGTCCTTCGGAGCTGTAAGTATTCCTTCCCCCTACTCAGAGGTGGAGTGATAGCTCTTCCCTGGAGTCTTGCCATGGTCAATAGAGGTAGACCAAGTCAGGCTTCAGTCTATGCTTTAGTCTAGTCTCTAGAATCCAGAGAGGCCATATGAGGGGCCACCTCCCCCCCTTGAGAAAACATAGCAAGAAATTCCTGGAAACAAGATTCTAGGAGCAAACGATGGCCCTGAGCGAACCCAGGCAACATCCAACAGAATAGAGTTGAGCCTCTTCACTGAGCCCAGCTTAGAACCCTAGGCAAACACACTAGCTTTCATTTCCAGCCCCCTAATTTGGGTTTCATTTGTGATAGTGCAATAAACAGCGGATATAATCTGACTTTTGTTCAAAAATCTCCTTTTATAGCTAATGTGACCAGCAGTAGGTATTGACCCCCAGGGACGCAATGTAGCCTCAGGGGGCCTGTTGGGTTGTCTCTGGAGATGATAGACTAAGAAGCTTACAGAGTTGAACTCTGGACTTCTCAGGTCATGCAGCATTAAAGCAGAAACCTTCTGAAGCCCAAATCATCCATATACTGAAGCTGAGAGGGACCCGCAACTCCGAGCCATCGATAAACCTGGATCACACAGCTGGTACATCCAAGCTTAGGGGAGAGGCCCTATAGCCCCAGCCAGTGCTTGGGGCCTGTCTGTAGTGGGTAACTTTCAAATTTCCCTAGAGACAACTCAATTTCCAGAGTATAGGTCTCAGAGATATCCTAGTTTCCTCTATTGTAAAGCTTATGTATAGAGACTTCTTCGGCTCCCCACTAAGCCATCCCTAATTAAGTCTGAAATTTTATGTAAGTGTCAGGCACACAGTGCATTTCAATGGATGGTAGCTGCTAATGTTGCCTGCATCATTTTTAAAGTTTCATCTACCAAAATCTGTACCCTGGTTAGGCAAAATGTTCAGTAAGTAAAAAGAGCTTGCTGCCAGGTCCAACAACCTGAATTTGATACTTAGGATACAAGTTGGCAACCTCGTGTTTTCTACCTTAGAAAGTTCCAACTTCTAAGAGGAGACTGAGCATGCCTTCACTGATGTGCACACCAATCCTGGCTCAGGGGTCATTAAGTTGTGGGACTACACAGCCCTGCCTGGCTCTTGGGCACATTCTCTTATCTGACCCAGGGCCCAACCCGGGAGAGAACCAACTCTCAAAGGTTGTTCTCTGACCCCCACCTGGGTACCAACCATGGCATGTGCATGCTTATATACTTACAAAAAATACACATACACACAATGTAGAAATAACTTTTTAAAATATGTGTTTTCTTTGTCATTAGATTTGATTAACGTTGCCACAATGTCTAGAGTCACCAAAAAATAAAAACAAAACAAAACAAACAAGCAAACCAAACAATCCTTTATTTTTCACAACCTGGCATGACTGAGAAATAAAAATTCATTCATACCTTCCAGGAGCAGTGTGAGTCCATCCCCAGTGGTAGCGTAGGAGCCGTAGCCAGTTCTGCCACTGAACACATATCCCCAGGTGCCCCCTGAGAATGCAGAGAAGCCAACACCATGTACAGGGAGTCCTGATTCCTGGGTGTTTTTCTGAATGGATTGCCAGAATGGGATTTTTCCAGATTTTTGCAGGCTCAACTGGCATGCTTTAAAGGTTGGCTCCAAAGTGAGACTTTTCAACCTCTGGAAAAGCAACGATCATAACCCTTTGATAATATTTTCCTAACATCCACTAAGTACCTAGAGGAAGCAAGCAGAGAGCAATAAATTGTGGGTTCTCATTTACATAAACCCTTCTTCTCCCTGTCCAGAGAAACTTCTCAGCTGTTTACTGAAGGCCTTTGACAACTGAGAAAACCCTTCCCCTTTTTGCTCTCAGGTTTCTCATCTGTAAAGTTTAGGTAGTAACAGTCAACACCCCTAGGATCATGGGAATGCTGAGATAAGCTGTGAGCCTACAGCTCTCAGAGAAAAGCCTCTCTAGGGACTGGATAGATGGCTGCTTTCATTGCTTCTTGGGCCAGTGCAACTTTCAGCCTCACTTCTATTGCTTACTCCATTTTCTGGACCCAACACCGCACATGTTTCTTGGGCTGAAATAATCTTTCACCTAGTCCCCAAAGTCAGCTGTGCTTTTAAGTCCTGCCACAGGTCCTTGGTCCCTGTGACCCAGGGCAAGGGCCAGAGGCTCCTGAGCTACTTATGTCTTTGAAGTTGAGACCCAGACACCTCTCAGCAGGGAATACCCTTTCACTTGTCTTTCTAAGGGAGTGACTGGCAATGCAAAGTCATTCATTTCTTGCCAAGATTTTGTTTTTCTGATTTCACTTCTGGCCAGAGTTAAGGAAAAAGAAACCAAGAAAACAAAGGAGAATGTTCTGTCTTCAAATTAAACAAAGCATGAAACAAAGAAGACCTTAAGCTACACACCCGGAGCCTTCTTTAGCACTCTTGAATTGAGTCAAGATCATGATGGCCTATGTCTAGGCAATATTTCCTTACTAAGAAGAAAATCATTAGTTCAAAAAAGTTGTCCAAATGACGTTTTATAGGGCTTTAAGCCAAGTATTTGGGATCCCTTGGACTATTAAGTAAACACACCAATCATTTTAGTTACAGGTTGTGCTTCCTACTGGGCGTTTAAGACCATGTAGGGGGCCAAATTTAAGAGCTACAGCTTCTTTCCTCTTTCTTCTCTTCCTTCTCCTTTTCCTCCTCTGTTTACTATCAGAGCCCATTGGGGACTTAGTCCTCGGGCTTGGTCACACCTGGGATGGTTCCTTTAGCCTCCTGTTTACCAGCTGTTCGGCCTACTCTACAAGGAGCCAAGACCCTGACTTGACTGTGGCTTTACTCGGAAGCATTGAGGAAATTTTTATCGGGTTGACCCTCTGTAGAATGGACATTGGTCAGAGTCACTTTGTGAGGTCTCCGTGGCCTCTCTGAACAAAAGAGCTTGGCAGAGTGACAGGCCGTACTGAGAGAGGGAACCATGGTCCCCTTCGACCTTGCTGACATTGGAGGGCCAAGGTCAAAGTATTGTCTCCTGTAATATCTCTGACCATAGTAGTATAGGCCTCCAAATATGTTTACCAAATACCCAGAAGGTAAGTTATACCTGTCTGGTCCTTTTAAATGCTCTGTAACATTTAGATAAAGCCAGATAAAAAAAAGAACAAAACACCAAAAACTTTCAGATAAATACTTCCTGCTTAGACGTACATTTTATTCTTTGTGCCATTATTTAACACTCGTTACTAAGAGCAGATCAACAAGTTAAGAGAACGCTGTTGACTTAAATAGAGGATTGGTTGAACTTTTTGACCCTAGGAATTTTACCAGCATACTCGTGAGCACGCACACACACAAACACACACACACACATACATACACACACACACACACACACACACACACACACACACACAAAGATTAAATTTTTTATATTCCTTATGGAACTTACTCAGAACTTGGTGACCTGTCTAGGATTTCTATCTTCACAATCTAGGGGACATCTAGCCATCTTAGGACAAAGCCTTGTTACACAGAAACCATTGCTAAAAAAAAAGCCTTTGTTCTTACAGCCTCTTCTTCTTCTTCTTCTTCTTCTTCTTCTTCTTCTTCTTCTTCTTCTTCTTCTTCTTCTTCT
>NW_022196911.1:8044657-8058621 GCF_008632895.1 Mastomys coucha | reverse complement strand
GGTTTTTTGTTTGTTTGGTTTTTGTTTTTGAGACAAGGTTTCTCAGTGTAGCCCTGGCTGTCCTGGAACTCACTCTGTAGACCAGGTTGGCCTCAAACTTAGAAATCTGCCTGCCTCTGCCTCCCAAGTGCTGGGACTGAAGGTGTGCACCACCACTGCCCGGCTCTTACAGCCTTCTAGTACATTCAGTCCCACTCTTCTAAATTGAGGGGCTGTGGGAGAAGTACCTGAATTGCTCATGAAGGGTACTTTTCTGTGTTATCCAACCCTGTATAATTATAAAAGTTTAATTAGTTGAGGTGATTAATTAAATCAAAGGATGAAAAAGCCAGAGAAAGACTGTGGAGAGAATAGAATCCAGTTCATGAACTGAGAGTCCAAGGATGCTCTCCCAGTTCTATCTTGCTATATTGTCTTGTCTGTCCATAGTCTATCCTCTGAGCTGCCTGGGTGATCCCTTTTCCTAAGACTGTAAAATGGTACTTAAAAAAATGTCAAAACTTGATTGTTGATGCATGCACAGATAGAGTGATGGACAGACAGATGGATGGATGGATGGATGGATGAAGAAGCTCATTGTTTAATTTCATGGCACAGGTTAAAGTAGAGATGGTCCAATGTTCCACTTCTTTGTATGCTGCCTAACTAAGGTTTCTCTCATCTTTGACATTGATCTGAAGTTACAGATTGTGGATTCTAACCTCTGCCCACCTTCCTGAGAAGCAAAGGTGGCCCTTATAATTCCGTAAACACCTATGTACCACTCACTTCTTAGAACATCTCTGTTGTAATGTAAGGCAGGCCATATGAGACAATTTCTGAGGTTGATGCCTATTTCTGACATTTCCCAGCTGGTTGTCTTGGGGAAAATTGTTTAACCTCACCAAGCCTTATTGTTGTCACCTGTAAAATGGGAAGCTCATACTGCCAATGCTACAGGGTTAAACTTAGCATGAACAGTAACGACATTTGGGAAGTAATAGTGACTAGCCTGTATTAAATGGTTAGAGCCTCTAGTAGGTGGCAGGAAGGAAGAGGACCTGGGGACTGAGCCTTTCTCCATTTGCAGTCACAATGGTCCTACCACTGACTTGCTGCTGGTAAGAAGGAAAAGTGATGCTAGATGGTTACCATGGAGACAGCTACACTGTCTAGGGAGAGGTGGAAGAAGTGGGAACTTAGAAGTAACAGGGAGGCCGGGCGGTGGTGGCACACGCCTTCAGTCCCAGCACTTGGGAGGCAGAGGCAGGCACATTTCTGAGTTTGAGGCCAGCCTGGTCTACAGAGTGAGTTCCAGGACAGCCAGGCTTACACAGAGAAGCTCTGTCTCATAACCCCCCCTCCCCAAAGAAGTAATAGGGAGAAGCAGTGATGTTGGTATTCCATGGATAGCTTGATTTGTACCTTGGTTATTATAGGCATGAGTTTGAGTGCAGAGGGCATCCACTGGTACTTCTTGTGCCCATAACAAAGAATTGGATCAGAGACACATAGAGAGTGAAAGGAATTGAGACAGGTTTTTTTTAGGAAGTAGGGGAGGTTTGAGACAGGGTCTCTCAAGTAGCCCTGGCTGTTCTGGCACTTGCTATGTAGACAAGGCTGGCCTCACACTCACTGAGATCCTCTTCCCTGTGACTCCCAACTACTGAGATTAGAGGCATGTGCCCTTACACTCAAGTCTGAAACAGTTTATTAGGAAGAAGGAAGGCACTCCCAAGAATGGAGATGAGCTAGAGAGCTGGGGTAGGACTGAGGATCAAACAGCCCCAGGTTGAAATAGTTCATTTACATAGCACTCACCCTTTCCCTTCTTCTTCCTTTGTATATTGTGTGCTTTTCTGCTCATGCTCTGTCCCGTACATGCATTCCTCAGTGTGGAGGAGTTCCAGGTCCTTCTGTCAACTGGTTTCTTCCATATGTAAACTGTGATCTCCTCCCCCCTTTCCCTCTCTCCCTCTGCCCCCACTCTCTGCTATCACAGTGTAGTATCTAAGTGCCTTAAGAAAAGATCTTAATTTTTTGTATGTATTTTAAAATAAATTTTCTCAATTCTTGAGAATTCCATATACAATATACAATGGACTAGGATCATGCCCTCACCCCATTTTCTCCTTTCAAACTTTGTGAGCAGACCTCCATAGTCCACATTTCTCTCAGAATTTGTATCTTCCAAATCTCTAAAGAAACAACTGCTCTTTAAGCTTCAAGAACCCAACAGCTCCCAGGATCAGAGGTGAGGAGGACACAACATCTGTCCCAACACCGGGGGACAGTAACTGGGACCAGCGGGACCAGGCACACAGGAACACTGCCAGCCCAGTGGCTCAGGTTGCTTCCGGTCTGTTTGGGCCAGGTGGTGCCCTGAGCAGACCTTGGGCGCAAGCTCCGCAGCCAGTCCCACAACACCCAGAGGAAGCTCCATTCCCAGGTGCTCTAAGAAGCCCAGGGTCACATGATCCCAGAATCACAGGATCACAGAGACAGCTTGACTCTGAGGAGTTCTGACACAACCGGGATCACAGGAAGGACAGGCTCCAGTCAGATTTAGCAAGGGCAGGTAGCACTAGAGATAACCAGATGGTGCAGGGCAAGCATAAGAATATAAGCAACACAAACCAAGGTTACTTGGTATCCTCAGAACCCAATACTCCCACCATAGCAAGTCCTGGACATACCAACACACTTGAAAAGCAACATTCAGATATAAAATCACTTCTCATGATGATGATACAGAACTTTAAGAAAGACATAAATAGCACCCTCAAAGAATTATAGGAGAACACAGGTAAAGAGCTAAAAGCCCTTCAAGAGGAAACACAAAAATCTCTTAAAGAACTACAGGAAAATACAATCAAACAGGTGAAGGAAATGAGCAAAACCATCCAGAATCTAAAAATGGAAATAGAAACAATAAAGAAATCAGAAAGAAAGACAGCCCTGGAGATAAAAAACCTAGGAAAGAAGTCAGGAGTCATAGATGCAAGCATCACCAACAGAATATAAGAGATAGAAGAGAATCTCAGGGGCAGAAGACACCATAGAAAACATTTATACAAAAGCCAAAGAAAATGCAAAAAGCAAAAATCTCCTAACCCAGAACAGCTTACATATTTCAAAAGTATTTATATACCCAAAAGAACCGTAGACAATCAAATTGGGAGGGGGCTTGTAAGAGAACAACAAAGAGTGAGACTGAATGCTTTGCTTGATGTTTGTAACTCTTGTATCAAGTTTGAAGAAGAGGACTTTATAAGTTACTCTTTCTCTGAGATGAATGCTTTTCAAAATTATCACAGCCAATGAACCAGATTCTTACCCTCACCTAATATCTGTGCCACCCTCCAAGCAGAACCATTGTTCATTGAAACAGTTGGTAAATGACTTCATGGATAGACCATCTTAATGCACACACCATTTCTTATATGAATGTAACCTGTTCTCTGTGGGCTGAGAATGAAGACAATCACTCAAGTCAAATAGCTTTGACCATAGCAGGAAATCTGTATCCAAAAATCATGCCTACAATTCATTCCTTGTCACAGTAGAACTGTCAACTCTCAGTTTAGCTACAATGGAGGTAAAATCCTTTGGTGATGTGAGGGTCATTGAAGTACAGCCTTATTACAATGAAATCCAATGTCTAAAATTTGTTCTTATTTTGGGCTTGTACCACAGTAAGAGCCAAGATTTTAAGCTCTACTAAATATAAAACAAACAAACAAAAAGACTTTATACATTTATGTTCATTTAAGAAAATACTAGTAGTGATATATTATTTTAAATATACAGTTAATATGTTTGGAGTTATTTAAAATTTAAATTGAGAAAAACATTATGTATTTTCAGTATTGCTGTAGATATGCATCTACATAAGACTTAAATTGATTGTTTTATATCAAACAACTTTTATAATACTCATTTTTATTGTTATAATATTTTATAAATTTTAAAGAATATGACAAAAAAGATATTGTAAGTATTGAAGGGTAACAAGAATGTGATTTAATTCTATTTACTTAAAATATGTTTTAAAATGTTAACAAATTCAGATAAATTGAAATCATATAACTTTTCTCATCATAATGCAATAAAACTTAAAAAAAAAGGCTGTATCAAATAAATTTGGAGCTGCAGTATTCACTAACAGTCCTTCCAAATCTCAAAAAAAAAAGAAAAAAAAAGTACCCAACAGCTTTTCTAGCCCAAATTCCCAAACACCCCCACACTCTTCCAACAAAAGTGTTCAAGGCATAAAAGTCATTTGATCAGGTCTATTATAGAAACAACCCCACTTCTGATACCAACTTATGGTTTTGTTAACTTTTCTGTTGCAGTGACAAACACTACAACCAAAAACAGCTTAGAGGAGGAAAGAGTTTCTTTGGCTTCTGCTTCCATGCCACACATAGTCTATCATTGAGGGCAATCATGGCAGAAAGTCAAGGAAGAACTTGAAGCAGAAACCACAGAGGAATACTACCTAGTGGCTCTCCCTCACTAACTTATACCTAGCTAGCTTTTTTATACAACCCAGGACTTCTTGCCCAAGGAATGGTGCCTCCCACAGTGGGCTCTCCTACATCAGTTAACAGCCAAGGCAACACTTATCTCATGTCTACATGCCAGTCTGATCTAGACAGCTTCTCAACTGATCTTTCTCTCGTATGACTCTTGGCTCTGTCAAATTGACAGGAAACCCAATGTGGTTGCTTAAATAATTTATCCCCAGTTGGTGGAATTATTTGGGGAGGATTAGGAGATATGGCCTTGTTGGAAGAGGTGTGACTTTGAGGTTTCAAAAAGCTCATGCTATTTCCAGCTACCTCTCTCTGTCTCTTGGTTGTGTGTCAAAATGTAAGCACTCAGCTACAGCTCTAGTGCCATGCCCACCTGCCTGCTGCCATGATTCCTGCCATGATGGTCATGGACCCCATGGAACAATGACCCCAGATTAAATGTGTGCTTTATAAGAAGTTGTTCTTGGTCATGATGGCCTATTAAAGCAATAGAAGAGTAACTAAGACACCTAAGATACCCACTAAGTCTAACTAGTACTGCCCATGTGTGCATGAGTATGGAGACATCCACAGGATAATTGAAAATCTACTAGTGGTCACACCCTCAAAAAGAATGATTTCCCCCTACCTTCCAGAGGCTATCAACTGTCAACAACTCCTCAGTAAGGAGCAGGGTCTGAGATCAGATTGATCTTGCACAGGTAACCATAGATGTGTCATATCCAGAAAAGAGAATTTTAATCTTTTTAAAGTTTTTATTGATTCTTTGTGAATATCACATCATGGACCCCAGTTCCCACTCATCTTCCTGTTCCTTTGTATCCAGCCCTCAACATTGGCATGCCCCCTGCTAAAGTGAATGAAATAAGATAAAAATTTTAAAAATGAGAGAATTAATGACAATAACAACAACAAAAGGCATCTTGTGGGAGCTGCACTGTCTCATAGTGTGTCCCACAGTGTTTATCACTTTCCCACAGTGTGTCCCACAGTATGTCTCACTGTTCTACAGTGTGTCCCATAGTGTGTCCCACAGTGTTTATCACTTTCCCACAGTGTGTCCCACAGTGTGTCTCACTGTTCTATAGTGTGTCTCATAGTGTGTCCCACAGTGTTTACCACTTTCCCACAGTGTGTCCCACAGTGTGTCTCACTGTTCTACAGTGTGTCCCATAGTGTGTCCCACAGTGTGTCTCACAGTATGTCTCAAAGTGTGTCCCACAGTGTGTCTCACAGTGTATCTCATCTCACAGTGTATCTCACAGTGTGTCCCACAGTTTGTCCCACAGTGTGTCTCACTGTCCCACAGTATGTTCACAGTGTTTCACAGTATGTCCCACAATGTGTCCCACAGTGTCTCTCAGTTTGTCTTACAGTGTGTCCCACAGTATATTCCTCTGTCCTCACATCTTCACCTATAAATGTTCATTTTAATGAGTCATTGGTCTGATTCGAGGCTTCTGGCTTCTGCCACACTACCAATACTGGATCCTCACTGGGACTCCTCCTGGTTATCTATCCTGTTGTTGCCCTGTGTTGTGGAGATCCTGCAGCTTTGGATCTCTGGGACTGGCACCTTCAACTGCTCCAGCAGTTCATAAATGGGGTGGACCAACTCAAAGCCCTGGATCTGGGTCTGGGAGGTAGTTGAGTTGGTTACCCTCATAGCTTTCCTGTGCCTGCACCATCAGGATGAGTTCTCTAGCACTTCCCTAGCTAGCTCACCCAATGCTTCCCCTGTCAAGGGGCAGGACTAGCTCTCCTGATATCCTGTCCTTGGGGCCAGCTCACCACACCCATGCCAGCAGGGTCAGCTCTGTTGTGCTACCAAGGAGAGGTACAGGACCTGCTCTCTCCTGAATTCTGCAGCCAGTGAAGGATGGGACCAGCTCCCTTGCTCTTATGACCTCGGGGTCCAGCATTATAATCTTATGCTGCATAAGACAAGACAAGAGAAATATGGACCAGAGTCTCCTCTAGTCATCTAGACCAAGTGAGAGCTAATGACTTTGTATAAGATAAGCATCAATTTGTGATCAACCTATATTGGCAACCAACAGGAGGAACCTCCAATCTCTGGCTAATATTGAAGCCAGCAACTTAGACAGGCCTTTAATAGTGATAAATACTACCATGAATGGCATGAATCTGGGAGAAATCAGGATCCCTATGTGTTTTCATAAACTATCCAATTACTAATCCAATGTGGTAAAATTTAAATGAGATAAATAACAATTTTTTCCCTTTAATGTTCCCTAAAGCAACTGTAGATGTATGAGACAATAGCTCACATAGAAAGATCTGAAATATTGCCTGCCAAAAACACTGAGTAAAAAACATAGAGTTATGCACCTGTGAGATGTTGGGCCATACTGACAAAAACCTTGCTTGTAAAGAAGACATGGAGTGTCTCCTTCCTCTGTAGTCTTAGGTCACATTTACCCTGGATGGAGCACTGCAATCATACTCAGCAGCAGCTGGTGTATGGTGAGAAACTACAAACCCTATCATAAGAGAAATGATTCAAGGATAAAGGATATGGATGTCTGCCTGGAAATGACTCTGCAAAGCCTGAGAAAGTCACTGCTCTGTCCTTTGGGGAAAGGGAAGTACTTGGAGAAAGATTTGCAAGGTGCTACTTCATGAGAACTTGAAGGCACTTGCTTCTCAACCACATCTGCCTAGGCTCTGGTCCTTGATCCTTGTGGGTGTCTCAGTTAGGGTTTCCATTGCTGTGAAGAGACACCAGGACCAAGGCACCTCTTATAAGGACGGCATTTAATTGGGGCTGGCTCAGAGGCTCTGAGGTTCAGGCCTCTATCATGGTGAGAAGCATGGAGGGATCTAGGCAGGCATCGTGCTGGAGGAGGTGAGAGTTCTACATCTTCATCCAAAGGAAGCCAGGAGCTTGTTCTGAAGGCAAACAGGAGAGAAGACCAACTTCCTGGCTGCTAAGAGGAGGGTCTCAAAGCCTGTCCCCCACAGTGGCACACTTCCTCCAGCAAGGCCACACCAAGTTCAACAAGGCCGCACCTTTTAATAGTGCCACTCCCTGGGCCAAGCGTATTCAAACCACCACAGTGGGCTTGGGGGACTCTCAGGAGATGCTGGTGGGAACTCTAGAGTTATTTCCCAGAAAAATCACAGAAAAAAAAATCACATTTCACACTTTCCAAGATTTGCATGTTCACGGACCCTCTTAGAGGCACAGGTTCTGTGCTGAGAATCTCTCCCTGAAATGATGAGAGCTGGATAGAGCAACATCACAGATAGTCACATCATCAGAAAGCACAAACCCCTGTTGTATTAGGACTTGATGCAATCCTTCTTGAAATTGCTGCTCATTTCCTTCTGCCCGGTTTCCGTCTTCAAATGAGAAAGTGTTACAACAGACATTTATTGATGTGGCTGCGGGTGAAGGGAGTCCTTATTTGGTGGTTATTTTACTTCTTCACCTTCAGAGTGAGGAAGAGATACTTGGAAGTTTATTTCTCTTGATTCTTCTCAATTCTGTTTTTTTTTTTTTAAATGGATTTGAGTGTTTTGCCTGAATGTATGTCTATGTACCATCTACATGCATTATACCCATAGAGACTAGAGGAGGGCATCAGAAGCCTTGGAACTGGAGTCACAGATAGTTGTGAGCTGCCTGACATAGGTGCTGGGAATTGAACTTGGGTCTTCTGGATAGGCAGCAAATACTCTTTACCATGGAACCATCTTCCTAGCCTCCTTTTAAAAGACACTTTTAAAGAACATATTAGTATTATATGTGTTGTTCGTAGCTCGTAGAGATAGTACCTACATGATCAAACATTCTTTAATACTAAAATAGTCCTTTCAATGAAACTGGTGTGTCTGCCGCGTGAATACTTCCATCTGAACATCTTAGGATGTTTAGAATTCTGGTGTGAAGAGCGTGTGTCTCTGTGAGTGTATGTATGGTGTGTGTGTGTGTGTGTGTGTGTGTGTGTGTCCCTGCAGAGGGCAGCAGATCCTCAGGAGCTGGAGCTGTGGGTGGTTAGAAGCTGGTGGTTGAACTCATGTCCTCTAGAAGAGCAGTAAGTGTTCTTAGCCATTCTCTGCCCCCATATCCTTTTTTGGTTGTGAGCCTAGCCTTTAATGGCTGAGCCATCTCTCCAGCCCCCCCCCACATCCTTTTTTAAAAAAATTAACCTGTGGCTTTCTTTCTTTATCTTTCTTCTGTTCCATTATTTCTTCTTCCTTCCTTCTTTCCTGCATGTATTCTCTCAAAGAAAAACCAGGAATGTAGTGGGAGGGATTTCAAGGTGAGGGAACAAGGCCAGAGGGAGACTGGATTAGCCAGAGACTCTTCCCATTTCTTTCTCCTCTCTATGTTCTTTGCACCCTCAGGACTGCTCTTCACACCAGAATTCTAAACATCCTAAGATGTTCAGATGGAAGTATTCATGTGACAGACACACCAGCTTCATTGCAAGGACTATTTTAGTATTAAAGAATGTTTGATCGTGTAGGTACTACCTATACGAGCTATGAACAACACATATAATACTACATATTGAATGATACATATTCAATAGAATGTGTATTAACCTGATTTGTAACTTGGTTTGTTGTTATATAGTTTTTACCAATGGGTTATGAAATTCTCACTCGGACAGGCAGAGTATCAATTGCTCTCATAGTGTTTCCTTTGTACCCTTCATAGGGAATGTAACACTGTCATTGCAACTATGTAATCAGTTAGCATAAGCTGTTCACACAGTTGATAATACTGGATGGCTGGTCCTGGCTAACTGAGCTTTATAATCTTAGGAATCAAGAACATGAATTCTAGAGCCTGCTGTCAAGCAGGAGTCGAATTTTTGTCTCACCAGCTAGGCACGTATCTTTTGGTGGCGTCTGATCTTTTCAAGCATCTCAGGTTAGTGCTATACAAAATGGAAATACTAAGATAGCTTGGGGCTTAATGAAGATTAAATGAGACAATTTCTGTAGAGCACACACTCCAGTTATCTAGGACATACTAAAAATATTTTTTTCTTTTGTTTTTTTTTTCAAGACAGGTTTTCTCTGTATAGCCCCGGCTGTCCTGGAACTCACTCTGTAGACCAGGCTGGCCTCGAACTCAGAAATCCACCTGCCTCTGCCTCCCAAGTGCTGGGATTAAAGGTGTGCGTCACCACCACCTGGCCTAAAAAATATTATTGATATTTGATGCACCTTCCTTTTGGGGGGGAAATTTGAAGAATTTGCAGATGACCCCACTGAGTTTGTAGATGCCCACTCTTTTCTGACTGACACTCCAGTGAACTCTCTGTTACAACAAAAAGGGATTATAAGTTCATTGGGAGAAGTCAAAGCCTGTGGAGATTCTCCAAAAAATCTGATTACCATGAATATCTCACAAAAAGGGAAAGAGAAACAACTGGCCTCAGGCAGTTCATTTACTGCCAACCTCTGGCTTTGCTTCACATTCCCTTGACTAAATGAGCATGTCACAATTTGTATGGTTGTTTTAAATACTGATCAGCCTTCATTTTACTTATTAATGTCAGGTGTAGCTATGCTTCTTAAGCAAATAAGGGGCTTGCTCCCTGAGCCTCCTATTTTAAGCTTAATCTGTTCTGTTTTTCCTGCTGACATGAACATGCCTCATTTTGCTGCTGGGCAAGAACCTAAGGTAGGAGTAGTCACGACAGTAGCTGGCATGGGGTGGCCAAGCCTCGCTGGGTTGAGGGCTCTCTTTCACAGTTGTGTATGATGTGTGTCAAGGCTTCCAGGGCTGTAGCAGAGATGCCAAGACTTCCTGTTGTATGAAGGAGGAGCCTGTATAAACATGCCATCTAGTGTGCCTTGGCAAGGGCTGGAAGGAGGGGCTTCCTCTTTTTGAGCTTGTAGCCTATAGAGACAGGGTCTCTAGGATGGGCTCAGAAAGGGAGCAGTCTGGCTTGTGGCAAGCCTGGCTCAGTTTAGAATCAAGCACACAGAGAGACGTACAGAGGAAACTATTTGGGATCGGGAACTGGGTGTGTTTCAGACATTAAGTCTGCAGAGAGAAATCTGTAGACTTCTTTTTCCTTTCTCTCTCCCTCCCTCCCCCTTTCCTTCTTAAAGAAAAACAAGTGCCTGGAAATGAAGTTTGGTAGAGATCCTTTATGTGGGACATCTGCCCAGAAGAGGAGACAAGAGACACAATAGGAAGCAGTTCCACATGTAATGCTCACTTCCTGATCCCAGGAACAAAAAGGAACACAGCTGTTGGAAACTTTACTGAGGTCCAAGTAGAGGCAATTGGTAGGCTGAGCAGAAAGGGAAAGACAACATTTTTCACTAACGGCTGCACTTATTCTCTGTGTTTGTAAACTGGACTTTGTTTGCTCCCCATGATTGCTATTGAGATGCCAGAAGCGAGAAGGGATAGTGGTCTTTGTGCCCAGCATCTCTCTTTATGAGTTACTGTGACCAAAGTATCTGACAGAAGCAACTTAAGGGAGCATTTCAGTTCCTTTCCATTGCTGTGGAAATTAACCAAAGCAGCTTAAGGGAGGAAAGGGCTTATCAGATTTACATTTCCAGACCACAGTCCATCACTGAGGGAACTTAGGGCAGGGACCCGTGCATGAACTTGAACTAGAAACCATAGACAACACTTCTTATATGTTTACTCTTTGTCTCTTGCTTTGTGAACTTTCTTATAGAGCCCAGGGCCACCTGCCTAGGGAATGTGCCACCCACAATGGACCAGGCCTTCCTAATTAATAATTAAGACAACCATCAACGTATCCTCGAGGTTATCTGATCTAGGCAATCCCCCATTGTGGCTTCTCTCAGATAACCTTAGGATCAAGTTGTCAATCAAAGCTAGCCAGTACAGGGAGGAAAGGTTTAATTTGCTTGTTTTCAGAGGAACCAGTCCACCATGGTGGGAGAAAAGCTCATTACATCATGGTAGACCTAGAAGCAGAGGAAAAGGAAACTCTATTTGCTCCATTTGTTTTCTTTACCAGCCCTTTTATTCCATCTGGGCTCTTGGCCCATGGGACAGTATACCCCTATTAAAAGCTGGCCCTCCCCTCTCACTTAAGCCTTTCTCAAAGACCTTCATAGACATTCTCACAGTTTTTCTACACCCAGTCAAACTGACAATAGTTACTAACAATTGTCAAGTTGACACCCAAACATATCATTTTAAACCCTAACATTCTTCTACACTTGACTGCTGAAAAGCTTATGTCCACCTCATAATGAAAATACTTCCAGTCCAACTTCTGAGTCCCCATAGTCTTAATAGTTTTAAAATTATTCAGAAGTCTAAGTCCAAAGTCTCTTGAGAGTCAAAACAACTTCTAGCTCTGAGACACTGTAAATATAAAGAAGTTACATATTCCCAATGTACAAAGGTACAGAGTAAACATATTCGTTTCAAAGAGAAGAGCCAGAGGACAGGAAGTAAGCATTGTCCCAAAATAACCTAGTAAGACAACATTTCAATTGTATGGTTTCATACCCATAACTTGGTTTATGTACTGCAGTGAGGTAAGCCTGAGTAGGCTCAGGCATCCCATCCCTATGGTCTTGAGATTTATAGGTCACATGGGGCCTCTCTTGGGTTGGCTTCACTCGTTCCCTGCACTTTCCTTAGAAGATGTTCCATATCCAGTGTCTCTGGTATCCTGGATTTCTGTTATGACTTAAGCATCATGCTCGCAGTCTCACAGATTGCTCTCTCAGGATGTCCCCAATGGGAGATCTAATCTTTTGTTTTTTAAAGATTTATTTATTTATTTATTTTATGTATATGGGTACACTGTAGCTGAACAGATGGTTGTGAGACTTCATGTGGTTGTTCGGAATTGAATTTTTTAGGATCTCTGCTTGCTCTGATCAACTCTGCTCGCTCAGACCCAAAGATTTATTTATTATTATACATAAGTACGCTGTAGTTGTCTTCAGATGCACCAGAAGAGGGCATCAGATCTCATTATAGGTGGTTGTGAGCCACCATGTGGTTGCTGGGATTTGAACTCGGGACCTTCGGAAGAACAGTCAGTGCTCTTACCCTCTGAGCCATCTAGCCAGCCTGGGAGATCTAATCTTGCTACACATTGTCTGGCCTCCAAAGCCTTCCTTAAGAATCTAGGTGAAGGTTCTGTGACCTTATAATTTTCTGCATATCTGAAAAACCAGCACTAAGTGCATAACACCAGGTTTAAAATGATAATGGTGACTGGCATGTCAAAATAGCATGCTGGAAATGAAACACCTGCTACATATGTTTGGACACAGAACCAAGATAACCAATTATTAGAACAGAAGCCACAATGCCTTAAAAGTAGAATTGGCCAACCATCTTGGACAGGTTTGTGTATTTTTTTTTTTTTTGTATGTGTGTGTGTGTTTAGCTTTTATAATTATGGTGTTTGGAAGACCTCGTATTTGCCAGCTGGGTAAATGGAGTTGATAAGCAGTCTTTTGGTTGCCATCCTTATCTGTTTTCCATAATTTATGGAATGGACTTGATAACCTTAATTTTTTTACCTTTCCTTTTTTTATTTTGTCATAGTCTTTAAAATTTATAAAAATATAACAATAAAAATGAGTATTATAAAAATTGTTTGATATAAAACAAAAATTAATTGAACAGTCTTATGTAGATGCTTGTCTACAGCAATACTGAAAATACATATTTTTTCTCTATATAAATTTTAAATAACTCCAAACATATTAACTGTATATTTTAAAGTAATACATCACTACTAGTATTTTTTAAATGAACATAAATAGATAAAGTCTTTTTATTTGTTTGTTTTGTTTTTAGTAGAGCCTAAAATCTTGGCTCTTACCATGGTACAAGCCCAAAAAAAGAACAATTTTTAGACATTGGAGTTCATTGTAATAAGGCTGTACTTCAATGACCCTCACATCACCAAAGGATTTTACCATCATCGTAGGTAAGCTGAGAGTTGACAGTTCTGCTGGCCAAGGAATGAATTGTAGATGTGAATTTTGGATACAGATTTCCTGCTATGGTCAAAGCTATTTGACTTGAGTGATTGTCTTCATTCTCAGCTCGCAGAGAACTGGTTATATTCATTTAAGAAATGGGGTGTATTAAGATGGTCTATCCATAAAGTCATTCACCAACTGTTTCAGTGAACAATGGTTCTGCTTGGAGGATGGCACAGACGTTAGGTGAGAGTAAGAATCTGGTTCATTGGCTGTGGTGATTTTAAAAAGCATTCATCTCAGAGAAAGAGTAACTTATAAAGTCCTCTTCTTCAAACTTGATACAATAGTTACAAACATCAAGCAAAGCATTCAGTCTCACTCTTTGTTATTCTTACAAGCCACCTCCCAAGTTAATTGTCTATGGTTCTTTTGGCTGTATAAATACTTTTGAAATATGTAAGCTGTTCTGAAAGCCACAGTATAGTGTAAAAACATCAAATAAACAATCCTACT
>NW_022196911.1:8039189-8044018 GCF_008632895.1 Mastomys coucha | reverse complement strand
ATTTCTTTTCTGGTCCAGTCTATTTGGAGTTCTGTAGGCTTCTTGTATGTTCATGGGCATCTCTTTAGATTAAGGAAATTTTCTTCTATAATTTTGTTGAAGATATTTACTGGCCCTTTAAGTTGGGGATCTTCACTCTCTTCTATACCTATTATCCTTAGGTTTTGTCTTCTCATTGTGTCTTGGATTGCCTGGATGTTTTGGGTTAGGATCTTTTTGCTTTTTTGCATTTTCTTTGACTGTTGTGTCAATGTTTTCTATGGTGTTTTCTGCCCCTAAGATTCTCTCTTCTATTTTTGTATTCTGTTGGTGATGCTTGCATCTATGATTCCTGACTTCTTTCCTAGGTTTTCTGTCTCCAGGGTTATCTCCCTTTGTAATTTCTTTATTGTTTCTAGTTCCAGTTTTAGATCCTGGATTGTTTTGTTCTTTTCCTTCACCTGTTTGTTTGTGTTTTTCTGTAGTTCTTTAAGCTCTCTTTAAGGGCTTCTAACTGCTTACCTGTGTTCTCCTGTATTTCTTTGATGGAATTTTTTATGTCCTTCTTAAAGTCCTGTATCATCATGGTGAGAAGTGATTTTAGATCTGAATCTTGCTTTTCTGGTGTGATGGTGTGTCCAGGACTTGCTATGGTGGGAGAATTGGGTTCTGATGATGCCCAGTAACTGTGGTTTCTGTTGCTTAAGTCCTTATGCTTGCCTCTGGCCATCTGGCTATCTCTAGTGCTACCTGCCCTGGCTAAAACTGACTAGGGACTGTCTGTCCTTCCTGTGATCCTGGTTGAGTCAGATCTCTTCAGAGTCAAGCTGTCTCTGTGATTCTGGGATCCTGTGATCCTGGGCCCTTTAGAGCTCCTGGGAGTGAAGTTTCCTCTGGGTGTTGTGGGAGTGGCTCCAAAATTTGTGCCCAGGGTCTTCTCAGAGCACCGACCCAGACAGACCTGAAGCAACCTGTGCCATTGGGCTGGTGGAGTTCCTGTGGGCTTGAGTCCAGCTGGTCCCAGTTACTCCGCATGTTGGGACAGGTGTTGTGTTCTCCTTACCTCTGATCCTCTGATCCTGGGCATATAAGAGCACCTGGGAGTGAAGTTTCCTCTAGGTATTGTGGGACTTACTGCAAAATTTGCACCCAATGTCTGCTCTGGGCACCAGCCCAGGATAACCTTAATTTTAATGAGCATCCTGAGGGACTCCCTTTAGATGCTACAAATTTTTTTTAAAGAATTATTATCTATTTGTTTTGTGTATATGAGTATACTGTCACTATCTTCAGACACACCAGAAGAGGGCATCAGATCCCATTACAGATGGTTGTGATCCACCATGTGGTTGCCGGGAATTGAACTCAGGACCTCTGGAAGAGCAGTCAGTGCTCTTCACCCCTGAGCCATTTCTCTAGCCCCTAGGGACTCCCTTGAGAACATGTAGTCAAAACCACTGGTTCTAAGACACTCACAGAATTTGGTAGATTTAGTTACAGCATCTAATCAAAGATTTTGTGTGCCACATGTTTAATAAGTACTTTACATATATTCTTGTGTACCTTCTGTGAAGCTATGAAACTGTGCACTCTCAACATACTTAAGGTTTGGTTGTCAGGAAAGACACAGAGAAGAAACAAAGTGTGATCAGCTTCAATAGAAGACAGGAGTCTCCTGGACCCAGAGGAATGGTCTGAACTTACTCTTCTTGTAGGCGGGTACATCCTTTCCCTGTATAGCCTGAAATATAGATCCCTGGGGATGTCCGCAAGAGTCAGTGGCACACCTGCTTACATAGAGCAGAAACTTGCCTAGCACAGGGGTGGGCTCCATTTTCCCAGTAAGGAGATCTCTTAGCCTAGGCCTCCAGTGTGTCTAACTCTGATGTCTGTTCCTGTGCTGGCATGGAAAGACTGTGTATGTGAGACTGGCTTTCCTAACAAAATTAAGTGTAGAAAGTGAAATATGTGACTCTGGGTTGATGAAGACCTCTCCATCCCTCCTGGCTTCTGATAGTGTCAGAGAAGGTGGCCTCTAATCAGGAAGGAAAGGGGAGCTCATGACTGTGAGCTGTGACTAATCTCAAAGTGTTTGGGAGGATCCAGGTCTGGAAAAGTTATCAGGAAGTAGAACAGGCATGCTCATGGGATCCCCATAAGACTTGGGGTGGGGTAAGATGATGATGCGTTTTTGATCGCTGTCATGAGTTGAACTCTGTCCTCTCCAAACCTTTGTTGAAACCTTGGCCTTCAGTCTCACTTGAATATAGAGTCATTGCAAGACCTAATCTAAATAAGATTACATTTAGAGTGGACTGTAATCCGACAGGACTGTGGTTCACATAGGAAGAATATAGACATATAGATGCCAAGAATATAGACATATAGACATATAGAGGTCTCATGGTTTCTGGAAATGGTGAGATGATATATCTCTGTTGTCTGAAGCTACTCAGTATGTGGTGATTTGTTATAGAATCCCCGGGAAACAAATGCAGATGTTCTGACTGAGTTCATCCTTTGGAGAGGGAGCTAGTCTGATACTGTTGGGTGTATCAAGGGACCTGGGGGACACTGTTGTGCAGCTATAGGAGCAGATGTTGCTCAGATGCTTAGAGACAAGACTCACAGGTAGCCTTTATGGCCCTGTGCTTAAAGGCTCAAGAGCCTTATGCTCTTGAGGCAATTATGGTTGTAACACTGGCTAATCTATCTTGTACATGTTTGTACAGAATTTCATGTGTGCCCTCTCCTATGGCCAAACCTGCCAATCATACTTCATTGTATCGCACACAAAGTTGTAAAGACCTCCCTAATCCTCAGCCTCAATTGTTTCCCAGATGCAGTGTTGTACTAGTCATATGGTCTTCCTCAGCTTCTAGGGGGAAAGTGTAAAACTTACTGAGTCCATCATAAGGAAAACACATTTTAAAAACATGGACCTTTAGGGCCCAGCAGTTAAGAGCACATGTTGCTTTTGTGGAAGACGTGGGTTTTGTTCCCAGCACCTGAGCAGCAGCACATAATTATCCATAACTCCAGTTCCAGGGGACCTGATATCCTCTTCTGGCCCTTATGTACCAGGCACCCAAGGTGTTTGTTTTCCAGAAAGTAAAAGTAAGGCTTTATAATGGCAGAGACCACATCCCTCGGACACAGGACATGAGCTGGATCTGACCTGGACACCTCCTTCCTGAGGCTTAGCGTTTCACATCCCTGGCAGGAACTGTGCAAGCTGCCACGGAAACAGTGCTTCCACTTAGCTGTGAAGCCTAGGGACGGTGATCAGAACGGTAGCCCCTGAAGTACAACACTGGTGCTCATAGGCTGGCAGCGACCAACAGCTCAGCTGTCTGCTTGGACTTGAGGCCTTCTCAATGAGTGGGAAATCAGGCCTGGTATTGTAAACTTAGCCCATTACCAGTGGCTAATGAGGCAATGGACCCTAGAGGAGAACCCGCTGCCACCACTTGCTTACACCAGCTAGAATTCCTAACCGTGCTCTAAATACTTATAAATCCAAATAAGTGTTGCTCTCATGCCTCATCAAAATAGCTTCTTTTTGGTCACACACAAGAGACATTACAGAAACTCACAACTGGTAAAAAAAATACAGAAGGCATGATAAATGGGGTGCCCTGCCCCAACTGAAACATCCACAACCTGACCTGTGCACCTAGGCTTAGAGAACAGTGAGGAAGACAGGATGCAAAGAGTATAAAAGTTGCAGAACCAGTATGTCTGTGGTGAGGCTCTGCCTTCTGTATATGTCAGGGGACCTACATACAGGAAGCCTTTACAAGATAGCTGCTTAAGCAAGATCCAGATGAGGATAACACTGGTTAACATGACAACACGAAGGGGGAAATTCCACGAGGTCCCACTCCTAGATTAAGAATTACAGGCAGTTAATGGCTGCTGAGTGAGAAAAATATCAGTCTTATCAGGAACAAGCCTCTGATAGGTTATTTAATCTCTAAACACATACATATAGGATCAACACTAAATGACCTCAGCAGGCTTTACAGATGTGTGTGTATATATATATATGTATATACACACACACTATATACATATGTACATATCTAGTATATATACATGTATATATATATACAGATACATATATGCACACATATATACATATGTGTGTGTATATGAGAATAATAATATAAAATAAGAGGCCATGAATTTGAGAGGGAGTTGGGGTTGGCTCAAGAGGATTGGGGGGGGACAATGTAAATAAAATATTCATCATGAAATCCTCACAAAGTAAATTAGTTAAAGACACTTGTATGTATGAAATTCTCAAAGAATTAATAAAATATTTAAGAAATACAACATTTTAATTAGTAAAAAGGGGGACAGTATTAGCAGCTCACGTGACTGGAGAGTGGGGTGGTCCCACAGCGAAGAGGCAGGGACACAAGACCTGCTTAGGTAGAGAGCTGGAAGTAATGATATAGCCCCCCTGCCCTCCTCAACCCTTTGAAGAGCCACCAGTGCAAATTCATGTTGAAGAATCTGGCATCAGATGCTCTTGGGCGCTGGATACAGAAGGAAACAGAAGAAAGCAAACAACAAAAACTCAAGAAGAGTCAAGTGTGTGAGAACAGAACCTTCCCTTCTACTCTGTGTTCCACTTGTGTGCCCAACTTAACTCATATTCAGAACAGGTGTCTCCCCTCATGACCCCTGGTTCACTAGCCTTTGCCAGCTCTTTCTGGAAACACTGGAACTGACACACTCAGAAATATCTTCTAGGTTTTCCAGGTGTATCTCAATTCATATAGGCAGTCAGTCAAACTCAACCACCACTGGCTCCTTCACCGTCATCTTCCTTCCCCCCTCTT
>NW_022196911.1:7959569-8039162 GCF_008632895.1 Mastomys coucha | reverse complement strand
CCCCCCCCCCCATCTCCAGAGGTTTAGGAGCCCTGCCTCCAGTGAAGGTGTGGAAGTACATTTTTCAGAAGACCTAGATTCAGGTCTCCACCCTGGCCACTGAACTGCCCACCATTGTATAGGACTGAATCAAGGATAATGTAGACTCCTTAGACATTCCTAACTAGACAAGATGCAATCTCTCAACTTCTACAGCAATCACTGAAAATAAAAACAGCGCTTGAGACTACAAACCGCACAAGGACGTCCTTGTGTCTGTCTGAGTAGCAGGCATGCTTGGCAAGTGAATAACCCCTCTCAAAATAATATACACGCTCTTATAAGAACAAATACATTCATTCATTATACGTGTTCTGTTGCAGAATCCTGACAGATACGCGGTCTCTTTATCTCCACTCGGTCGCACCACAACTCTAGTGCATGTGCAGTGCCCTCCTCAGTGTGCAGGCAAAGGTCTCCCTTCCAGTTGGCCCCCTATTCTACCTCCTGCTGGCTTAACGAACCTCATTGAGGAGAGGTTAGGATGAGAAAATACGAGAGAGAGAAAAAAAAAAAGAGGCAGATGGCAGTACAGATCAGAGATCTGATCTCAGTTCTGCCTCAGTTCCGGATTACAGGCTCTCAACAAACCCTTTTAGTCTTTCTACCATAGTTTCTTCATCCTACCAGTGGGGAAAGAAAATCACCTACCTTGTAGCATCTCTGTAAGTGTTAAATGTATCAGTCTTGCACATCTTGCATCAACGTAGTCTATAAATACTAACACTATTATCATAAAACTCCCACAAGACCCCTATCACAGTTTAGGTCACAGAAAAGCAAGCAACCAGCTGAGAGCTGGGCAAATAGCCAAAGACATTCGCTTCAGCTGGCTGGGGCCTGGAAAACAGCGTGAACCACGCATGGGAGCCGGAGCCGAGTATGTTGAATCTGAGGGTGGGGGGGGGGGATTGGAGCAGGTGTTACCCAGAGAAGACTTGACGGTCAGCAGAGTGGTGGAAATGAGTCTTGGTGAAGACATGGTTGAATCAGCTGACAGGGGCAAGAATTCACATGGAGGCCATGCGAAGGTTCCTGTAGAAATGCCTGCTTACTCTCTGACCAGCCACATGAGTCATTTACAGATAAGCCTTCAGCTAGGGGTAGATTGGACCTTGGGTCAGACATGTACATCAGAAAGGGCCTTGGCTCCAGAGGACAGTAACAACTTCTCTTCCTAATATGTCCTTTGTGTGTGTGTGTGTGTGTGTGTGTGTGTGTGTGTGTGTGTGTGTTTGATAAAATAAATTAAGAACATGCCCACATAGCTTTGGTGATGAAACAACAATGTCATTGTGTTCCTGGGGCAGAAGGTCTCCTGTGATGGGATACTTCAAAGCCTGTGACAGTCAAGGGACTCAGAGTGCCCTGTCTTAGAAACCATGAATTTGGCCAAGACAATGAGAGGAGAAAGTTGGATTTCAGGGTGTTATAGAAATTATTTAACTCTAATCCAAGGTTTCTACCCCACCTTTGACCATTTAGGTTCCAGATGAAAGACACACACAGCCTTTGTATTTACAATAAAGCCTTAATCAGCACTAGAGGTGCAAGATTGGGCAGCTATCTACCCTCTAAGCTATTAGAACCTACTTCCTATCAATAACCCCAAATTATTACTTACTGTGCTCCATCTGGGCTGCTCTTAACTCCAACTGGCAAGCCCTCAGGGCCACATTTTTTTATGCCTACCCCCCCCCCCCAATCCATGGTGTCTTCTCCTTCCTCCTTTGCCTTCTTCTTTCCCTATGGTTCTCCTCTGACCCCTAGCCTGGAACTCCTAAACCCCACCTATGTCTCTTCTGCCCAGCTATTGGCTCTTGACATCTTTGTTTACCAATCAGAAATAACAATGGGGCAAGGTCTCATAGTGTCACTTGGTTCTACCTGCAGATTCTCTCATCGCTGGGACAACCAGGTCTTGGTGGCCCAACAATCGTATTAGCATACAGACCGCATCAGGCCAACCCACCACAGCAGGGTTAGCCTCTTTCTCTGCTCATTCTGAACATTAACACAGCATCTTTCAAATCTCCCTATCGAGTACTTCTTTGGGAGTGGCTGACCGATGACTCTGGCTCCTTGGTCCATTTGGAATGGGTGCTTCCTTCTCAGGCATTTTTTTTTTTTCTGGGACCATCTGTCCTGGGAGAGTCATCTGGTCCACTAGCAACTGTTCAGCTCCATCCATGTAGGGCATAGTAGTTGCACTGGAATGACGTTGTGGGGAGGGGACCAAGCTAAAGGAACATAGGAGCTGAGTTACTCTTGCTTTTAAAGTACAACGGCAATGTTCTTTAAAGTACACATCATGTCTTTGGAGCTCAAACTTGGAACCAAACCTCCTCTTATCAGTTCAATTCCCCCAAAACTACAGAGGGTCCCCATCGTTATTGTGTCCCTGCTTCCTATGGTGACAGCCTATTTTTGAATGTGTACCTTGCTGGCTTCTCCCTTTGTGCTTCCTGGGATTCTCTCTTCTGTAAACCAAGGATAACAAGTCAGGGAAATACCTCTTGCAAGAAACCTTCCTTAATTGAACTGTGGAGGTTGCTGGTGTATGCCCATCTGCCTGGGTCCTGGTACCAGAAAACTGCCCAAGGACCAGGATGCATTTGCTTTGAAAACATTTCTTTAGTGTGCTTGATACTTGAGTCATTAACCTCAAAGACAGTAGATGCCCATTTGCAATGTGACTGGGCCTCGTCCCAGTGGGAGGCCTTAAGGACACAGGCTAAAGCTTCGGTAAAGAAATCAGGTCTGCTTGTAGACTGCAGGTTGAAACCCTACTGAGTGTCTAGCCTGCTTTCCACAGACTGATCTGACTCTCCAGTCTGCTGGTGATCCCTACAGATGTCAGCTCTGCATATTCACACTTACAGGGGCAGTTCCCTAAAGTGGCCATGCCTGTCTCTGTCCCCTTCCCCCTTTTCTTCTCAATCTCCCTGGCCTGTGTCTCTGTGCATACACACCCAGCTACTCTGTTGCTTAGGCTGCTCGATGCTCTTTGCTCAGGCAGTTGCTGTCTTTCTCTGGGGACATTGACTCCCAATCAGGTGCTTACCCTCTCTGGACTACCACAACTCACTCACATACCTTGACTCTTCTTCTGATGGGCTTAAAATGCTACTACGTGTTATTATACTATTTTATCTTTGGATTTTCTCTTTTTCTGTTATTTAAGAAACCCATTGGCCAGAGCATTTGACCTGTTCAGCAGAACCCCAAAGGACAGCTGTTGTGGTCCTTGTCTTGTTTCTGCCACAGGCCCCCTACTGAAATGGCACACCATAAATACCCACATGGATGAATTAAAACTAGACTTCTGCCTGCTGTTCAAGGATACAGGGTGACTTCAAAGTGCCTGCTGCCTTGTTTCCTTTGATGAGCGAATGGCTTCAGTGTTACTCCTGGTCCATGTCATAACTGGTCACCTTTTCCCTCATTCGCTTATATGTGCAAGTCTCAGCAGCTATTCACAAATAACAGAGGACACTTGGCTCATGAGGCCAAGCAGCCGCATTATCCATCAGTGTAGCCTGAAGCCACCCTCTGATCAGTAAGGGACAGGCAGAACAATCCGGACTTACTTTGTCATCATCTTGAAATACTTACGCATGGCTGGAGACAGGCAGTGTGTGCCTGCTGCTCTTGCTTCATAGGACTTCCACTAAGACAGGCTTGATCCTGATACCTCATTTGTGCCTGTGATCTTTCAAGCCCCAACTTGACTGAGTTGTAGACTTAGTATTTGGAAGCCTCCAGGAAGGTGAGTGTCTCTACCTGCTCCTCACCTGCAACTTCTTAAGACAACAGACTTTTATTTTTTTTTTCCAGTAGAAAAAGCACAAGTTTTCTTTTCTGAGCTGTCCTGGATTCTGAAACTGCAGCTCTAGCATAGACTGTTTACTGTTCTATCTGAAACAGCAGAGGCTGTGTTTGACTCTAAAGACCTTTGGAAATAGCTGTAGGGGAGGAGACGGGATGTAGGAGGGGAGCGATTGGGAACTGGGGTTCAGCTCCTGGGCTCCGTTACTGTTACTGTTGGAAAGTCTCCTCTCTTCCAAATATGTCAAATAATGATAATTACGCTCATATTTACTGTTTGCAAGACCTGGTTCCAAGGGCTTTATCTCTGTGCTCAACAATCTGTTGTTTTCAGACCTGGGAACTAAGGCACATGAAATTGCTCTTCCAGTTGTGATCTGCTCACTCTCTTTAGTGTCTTCCTGCCTCTAATGACCAAACCCAGAGCCTTACCCCAGAGTCTCCCTTCAGACTTCTGTTTCTGGCCATCAACCTTAGCCAATCTGGAAGTCCATACCTGTCCCCAGCCCAAGCTCCTCTTCTCTCCCAGGACCCCTGCTGCTTTGCCAAGTCCCTATTTCAGCATGTGACCAGCTGGACACACAAACCAGGATCATCTCTTCTTCTTCCCCTGCCTCATCTTCACTTGCTAATGCCAGAGTTTGCCCATTCTCCTAGCTATCTCTACATGTCCCTCCCTTGCTATCACCCCCACAACTGTCATCGTCCCAGTGCATTAGAGCTTATTTTTTCAAACACCGCAAAAAACTAAGCCAAGTATATTTAGTATCTATCTATTGATTCATAACAAATTATCCCAAATCTAATAACTAAAGCTAACCATGTTTGTCTCACAGCTGCTGAGGGCCAGAGGCCCTGGAGTGACTGAGCTAAGTAGTTCTACCTCAGAAATTCTTCTCAGGCTGAAGTCAAAACAGGTCTGGGATGGTGGCCATCTCAAGGCTCAATCAGGGAGGGTCAGCCTCCAGTTTTGGGTAGTCTGTAGTCATCTTAGCTACTATGCATATCTTTCCACAGGGTGGCACGACACATGCTCTTTCCAGAACAGTGGGATGGGGTTACCCCAGGATAGAAGCCACAGTCGTTTTGTTACCTACTCTCAGACATGACATCATATCACATTGGACATCTTCTATTCATTAAAAATAAGTCATTTAATGTAACCCACACTTGGAGGAAGGGAATTACACCAAAATATGGTGATTGGATTCACTGGGGCCATGAAAGAGTCCTCTCCTAGGCTACACATTTCTTGTTATTTCTTTTTTGTTGTTATGAGTACCATTGATTTTTTTTTTTTGACATGGTCTTAATGGCTTGCCAGGTAGTCCGTTTGCTGTTTCCTATGCACAGGGCAGACCCTGACACACCAGACTGTAACAAAGATGTCTGTTTGGCTTCAGCATTATGGAGCCATTCAAAGGCATCCAGCGAACAACAGCACTTGCATTCATTTCTCTTTCTGTTAGGGCTGAGAGGACATTCACATGATTATTTTAAGGCATGACTACAAACCTTTGTTTCCAGTTAAAGTGAATAATAAAAGCCTTTCTAGGCTTACTAGTTGTTTTAAACTTCCTGGCACAACTTGTAAAATAGATCTCAGCTGTAAGGAAGCTGTGATTTGAGAAAATCACTATAGAAAATGCATTTATTCTGTTACAGACTCACGTATCAGAATGACTGTTACTTTCTTGACGTGTAGGCCAATTTCCTTAGACATCTGGTGGTTTTAGTTAATACCTTCTTGTGTTTTTTTACTTTGCAGACGCAACCATGTCTATCATCACAGACATTCAGGACTTCCATCCTCACCACCATTTCCTCTTTTATAGATGAGGGAGAATGTAAAAGTATCTTTTACTTGCCTGATCTAATTGCCATCTTGGAGGCATACAGCCTCCGTCTGCTAAACTAGGTCTAGTATTGGAAGCTCTAGCCCTGTACAATGTTATCTAGGTCTAGAATGTTTTTTCCTTTAAGACTTACTGCTGAATAAGCTCACACTTTCTAGCTCTTTCTGAACTCTGGCTGGCTGGTTCAACTCAGCTGTTCTGGCTCAAACTCCTCTCCAAGCTGACTGATTCAAACTGGCTTCTTTGGCCTTCTGACCAAATTGCTCTGCTTGACCTCATATTAACTATGGCAATATGTTCTAATCTTTTTGGCTCCTTCTGATTCTCTATCTTCTTCTGTCTTTACCTGTATCTAGCTTGTTCTTTCTCTATAACCTGTCTCTCTGTACAACTAACTATCTACACTCCTTTTTTCTCATGATGCTGCTTTCTTTTAAGTAGTCTCTTTTTTTTCTCTGTGCTTGTAAGAGTTGGGCATATCCTATTCTGTCAAGTCTCTCTTTGATTTTTCACTTTGTCTGCCACTCAATTAGACATGGGTGCTTCCTTCTACAAACTAATGTTGTTTGGGATTAAAGGTGTGTACTAAGGGCATGTCTGTATTTCAGCCAGAGTAGCCATGTTGCTGGATTAAAATTTCTCTACAGGAGAATATGCTGAGCTGTGATGATTCAGAGAACAAGATGCATCATATATTTCTCATTTCTTGCCTCTCTCCATTTTATAACCAGCTGAGTGGGAAATAAAATTAATTGATAGGCAGAAATAGTTTCCATCATTGCAGGGTCCTGGGAGCTAAATTCAGGCAAGCTGTGGACATCAGGGTCAGGACACAACACAAGGCTGTGCAACTGGGCAACTTCCAAGCCCAAGTTTCTAGAACTTGGCCCACTAACCTTCATCTGTACTTCATTCTCGACACAGTAAAGCTTGTCTTACAGGATCAGAATGTGTTTATCAAGCATCTTTGTGTGAAATGTCTTGTAGGAGAGCGAAGACTGACAGCCTTGGCCAGTTCTCATTCTTGGGAACATGGAATCAGAGTTGAAGAGAAAGGACAGTCAACCCTGAGAAGCCAGCCAGCTCCTCACAGAGTGGGCAATGCATGAGATGCTCCGTGAATTCCCAGAACTGTCTTTTCCTCTGAACGTTCTTTTAGCTATCCAAGGCCTTCTCCATCCCTCAAAGGGTTCTTCAAAACCACGGTGTGGCTTCTCTCATTCCTTCCACCCTGGCCTCCAAAAACCTTAGGGCTGGCATATCAGGATGCATCTGCTTTGCTTTAAAGAAAGCATTACAAATCTTTCCCCTAATCTCACTTGACTTTTTGCTTCGATTTCCCCATTCCAGTATCCAGAAAAGAGCTTGCCCATCCATCAGTGATTATCACAGTCCTCAGCTACCCACGCCTTCAGTGTTAGAGCAACCAAATGCCTTTCTTTGCTGAACAATACCTTAGAAAGAATGGTCGTTCTTCAGGATTCAGTTCCCTTCATGCTATAGAGATGGAGTTATGGACCCCACAGATTCCCCAGAGGGGGCTTTCTACACACTTATGGAATCTGAGATACAGGAAAACAGCCTGTAATTTGTAATGATTGCAGTAAGTGACTTCTTAGTTCTTGCTTTTAAAAAGAGATTTAGTGTGTGTGTGTGTTTGTGTGTATGTGTGTGTGTGTGTGTGGACTGGTGCCTGTGGATGCCAGAAGAGAATGCCTAGAGTTACTGGCTATTATGAGCTACCTGTCATTGGTACTGAGTGCTATATACTCTGGTTCTCTGGAAGAGCAGCAAGTGCTCTTAACTCCTGAGCCATCTCTTCAACCCCAGGCCCTACTATTGTGGAGTTAAGTCATTATCTATAGACTTTGTTAATGTTCCCTATGCTACAGGATCATGGTGGATGCTAAATAAATTTATATAAGGTACTTATACTAGGTCACGTGATATTTTTTATTATGTGTATAGTTATATATATTGACATACTTAGCCACATAGGGTTTTACTATTTCTATGATTAATATTGGTGTTATTGTCACTTTGCAGCCATTAAATAAGAACGTATAAGACTTTCAGCCTTTAAAATGGAGTAAGACTTTAGGCATTAGCAAACCTGAGACTAAAATGTCAATTTGAAAGTGTTAGGATTTTTTTTTTAAAAGAGAAAGTAAGCTGAGCGTAGAGTTCATCACCCTCAGCTTCCTGAGTGCAGCTGAGGTGTGACCAGCTGCCTCTCACTCCCGCTGCCATGGTCCCCATCATAATGAGCTGTACTCCTGAGCTGCCAACCTTTCCTTCCTCTACTTACTTTTCTCAGGGTGTTTTGTCACAGCAATGAGATAAGTAACCAACACACTCTGCCATTGACTGCTGAAAGCATGACAAACTGATCCATAGGAGAACAAGAACCAGAAAACCACTTCTAGGCAGTGGGTAGGTGGGTAGGTGGGCTCATGGGCACCATGATGAGGGGCAAGCATATGGTGGAGAAATGACTTCAGAGCAGTGACCTTGGTAAGAAAGGGTCATGCCACTCCCACCCCTAGCACCGTGCTGTACTTCCCTTCCCAGAAGGCTGATGGCTGTCACAAGGTTTATGGCTTAGAATGCATCCTCTAACCCTCTTGTACAATACAGTCTTTACAAGGCTTGTCTAAACCCAATGCCATGACCATGCATGGGGTACAACCTGCTTGTCCCTAAGGCTGTGCTCTTGTGAGCTTTGTGGACTCACTAACTTCCTCTCTACATTTTTCTCTCCTTAAAAGAGTCACAGTCCTATTAACAGACTCCATGGAGCCGTTGGGATTCACACTCAATAAACATTGCTGGGAATATGAACCAATAATGTCCATAGAGGCTCATGGGAATAGACTGTGGACAATTTTGTGGTGAGTTCTTGCCCATCCCACGTCTACTCCAGGTTTAGATCAGTTTGGCACCTGCTGTCTAGAGAGCCGAGGCTACCATGATTCATCTCAGTCACTTAACAAAGCTGTTGGCTGGGGTGGAAACTAATGCTGGTGTGTACACTTTGCAGATGAGGTGAATGGGTCCAGGCGCCTTTAATAGATGTTGCATGTATTCTCGGGCCAGCTTTCAAGTGTGAGTAACTCAGCAATTGGCAAGTGCTGAAGCTTATGACTGAGTTCATGGGACCAACTAGTGATAAACATAATTTGTAGAATAATGCTCCCTCCATCTAAGGAACTGTTGTAAACCTCAAACCAGGAAGGTCAAATTAATGACATTTTAGTGTTGATGATATGACTGGTGCATGGGGGCCTTTCAAAGGACCCATGCTCAAAGGTAGGCAAGAAGAGAAGATGGTGTAAAGCAGCCAGAGGCACCCTGGTAGGAGAGATCCCTCAGGGATGCAGTTCTGCCTTAACATTCAAGTGCCTCGTGTAATGTCCAACTCTATATCTGGCTGTCATTTGCATTTTGTGCACCGCTAAAGAGACACTTGGTGATATGGCTTGGAATATGGGTTATGGATGCTATATTAATTCCTTCTAAAAGCACTGTTCCAGTCACCTGCCTTCTTTACTATAGGGATCACCTTCTAAAGAGTCCATCCATCACCTCCCAACCTTGTCATTCTAAGGACCAACCCTTGGCACATGAACCTCTAGGGTACACACTCATCTTCCACCCAGAGCATCTTTCTTCTTTTTGTGTGTGTGTGTGTGTTGATTTTTTTATTAGATATTTTCTTTATTTACATATAAATTTCTCCTTCCCCAGTTTCCCCTCCAAAAACCAACCAACCAACCAAACAAAAACAACAAGAACAAACCCCTGTTGCCTTCCCCTTCCCCATGCCTGCCACCCCACCCTCTCTTATTTATTGGCCCTGGCATTCCCCCACACTGGGGCACAGAACCTTCACAGGGCCAAGGGCCTCTCCTCCTATTGATGATCAAATTTGCAATCCTCTACTATACACGTGCAGAGCATCTTTCTTTCCCATTATCTCTGCCTTGTCTTTCTTGGGATGTCATGGACTCAGGCCTGGACCACCATGCACTCTGTAGCTTCCTTTTCTATTTAATTTTCTTCTGTTTCTTTTGATTGACTGTGACCTTCCTTTTGATTGCCAAGTGACCTGTCTGAGTTTGCATGCTGTTTCTTTTGCTTGCTCAAACTGCCTGCGTTGAGTTCTCTGGTGCATCTTTTGATTGTGGGCTGGGTCAGCTCCTGGTTTCTGCCAGGAGCCTTGTTCTCCATCTTTCTGCTTACTCTTTCATTACCTAGAATACTGATTTCCTAAAGCTTCCCATTTATCTATCTGTATTTTCTTGGAATTTACTGAGCTCCCTTAAAACCGTTAAAGGTGACACATCTGTCTGCCCACATTTTTCTGCATCAATTACTGAACATTGTTTTGCAGGTGGTATTCTAGCACCACGTTTCCTTGAAATCTTACTTCTGCCTTGCCTGGCTATGGAAGAGAAACACTGTCATCAGACAAACCCACTGGGGACCCCGACATTCTGAACTCTTCTATGAATATGTCTGCCCCACACTCTTTGTTCCTTTAGATGGGGAAAATGTTGAGACTATACAACTTCTCCCAATCCAACAAAGCTAGGCCTCTCATTTGTTTTGTTGCCTTTGGTGTTGCCACTTATGCTCAAGTTTGTATTCATGTTCCCAGTTCTGCAGTCAGAAAGTCTGTGTGTGTGTTTGCATGAGCTACCTGCAAAGGCTCACACTCATTCATGGTTGCACACGGTAAGAACAGGCCACAGAAGTGGGTGGAGGAAGCTGAGGCATGTGGAGCATTGGAGGTACCCATGGGAGTCAGGTACATGTATATGTTTGTGCAAGGGATGGCCTGCAGACAAAACATTCTAATTAGTGTTCAGGGGAGGGGGAGAGGATGGAAGGAGGCAGTCGGGCAGGGAGAAGCTAAGTTACTACAGGAAATGTTGACATACAATAGAGACAAGCCTGGGGTGTCTGTGTTTTTGGAATCTCTTACCTCCCCATTTCTGCCCAATGTGATCGTGCCTGCAGGTTGGGCGGGGGCGGGGGGAAGCAGAGGTGGCTTCTCAGTAAGTCATGTGAGCTCCTAACTGCATCTCTAGCCAGCCTAGCTGGCTTTCCTGCTTTGTAGCCTTGGATCCAAGGTGCTGAGGCTGTGGAAATCTCCAGGTGCTTCTGAAATCTCCCCTGGGTGTCTGGTGAGGATGTCAGCAGATCACCACAGGAAATGCAGTTCAGTGTGACTCAGATAAGGTGGCCATGGAGTGATAAGCACAGCTGGTAAAGGAAACACTGGGGAGAGCAGACAGAAGAGCTTCCAGAATGTTCGGGTGCGGTCCCCTCTGTAACATGTGACTAGCCAGAGAAGATTTATTTAAGAGTCACAGGATAGGCAAACATCATTTCCCTTGGGGAAGTGTTGATAGAAAGTAGACAGTCTTGAAGATGAACATGTGCTTTGTAATATGGATAATTGTATGCAGGCTCATGACAATGGAGATGGTAGAGAGAGACAGAGACAGAGACAGAGAGACAGAGACAGAGACAGACAGACAGACAGAGAGAGAGAGAGAGAGAGAGAGAGAGAGAGAGAGAGAGAATATGCATGCAGGAGTGTGTGTGTGTGCACTAGCTTGTGTGTAATGCAGGCCAGAAGTCTTCTCCTAACACTCCCTTTGTTGTTGTTGTTGTTGTTGTTGTTGTTGCTGCTGCTGTTGTTGTTATCATTATTTTGAGATAAGGTCTCTCACCGAACCTGGAGCTCTCTTCCCATTTTGGCTAGACTGGCTGATCATGGAGCCTCAAGATCTGCCTGTGTCTCCCTCCTCCTACATGCTGTGATATTCCATCACTCCTACTTTTGGTGTGAGTCCTGGGCATCTGAATGCAGATTTCTGAGTGTGCACAGCAAGAACCCCGCCCACTGAGCCATATCCTCAGCCTGATAACATGTAGGCAGCCGCTTGGACAATAAAATCCAAGATGGCGCCGGTTCCCGATACACTGTAGCAATAGACAGTTCGTGCGCCCCTCCTGAGCGGGTGTATGCTGTGCATGAGCCTCTCTGATGCAGGTGTATGCTAATGAGGGTCTGCCGGAGAACCAATCCAGGAGGACTTGGCAGCTCAGGCTTGGGTATATAAGGAGCTCTCTCCAGGCAGTCAGGGTCATTCCACGCCACTCCACAGAAGCAAGCAGACCTGCAGCACCTAGGAAGAAGAAGAAAACGAAGAAGAAGAAGAAGAAAAAGAAGAAGAAGAAGAAGAAGAAGAAGAAGAAGAAGAAGAAGAAGAAGAAGAAGAAGAAGAAGAAGAAGAAGAAGAAGAAGAGCCGAGACACCAAGAAGAGCCGTGCCATCAAGAAGGGCTGTGACACTTAAGAACCTAGGAGAGCTGTAATACCTAGGTACCTTAAAGAGCTGTAACACCTGGGTACCTAGGAGAGCTGTAACACAAAAGAAAATTTCCTGAGTAAACCGTCAAGAGAAGAAGTCTCGGTGTTCTGTCGTCATTGCTGCTGGGCAGCAGAGGCGTGGAATACAATAACAAGGAGTCACTGAACAGTTACTAACAGTTTCCTGAGTGTTCGCCATGACTTTCTGCACATCCTTACAGGGTCCCTATGAGGTAAGTAGGGACTCTGAGAAGCTCAGCAAGATTAAACATCCCCTTCGCATCTACAAGAGACAAGCTCAGAACCGTTCTCTTCTGTGGTTGTTTTCTCTCCCATTCAAGCAGACAGAGCAAGTCTGACTATTGCTGTGGCAGGCTTTATTTCTTTTATTTCCAGAACCCACAGGGCTTGCTGTAAATATGCAGCAATAGGCTGTCACTCAAGCCGATGACCCACTTCATCTTGATGGATTTGTCAGGAGCAAGACCAGTATTCTGTCTTGCCACTTGGGCTGGTCGCCGCTGAAGCAGTTGTCTAAGCTTTGAGCAGAGGTTGTAGCCATTTAACAGAAGGCAGTTAAAAACTAGGAATGAATGGATGGGTGCTTTGAGCCTTTTAACCTTGAGTTTTTATATTTTCTGGGTCTCACAGTGTGTGAGTAGCTTGGTTTGGTGGTCAGAGGTTAATCTCTGTGGCCTTGTCGAGGAAATAAGATTTTTGGCAGTGACGTGTTCAGCATCAACAGTAAGGAAGCATCAGCATGCATACCTGAGGCCAGACATCTGTATTTCATACTCTGATGTGTCAATTATAATTTGTGATAAATTGTGATGCTCTTCCAACCCCACAGAGCACTCCAGTGGCACAAACTGATGATGAAATCCAACAGAACAGCCATTCCCCACACTGCCAGAGATGGCTCTGTGTGAGCATGTTCTTCACATGTTCTCTCCCCTTCTAATCTCATGCACAAAGAGCTAAGCAGGGATTTCCTGTCCCCATCTTAGCCATGGCCTTGCACAGCATCAGGCTAAGCAAGGAGACATGGGGATGAAGTAGTGGATCACATGACTCAGAGCATCAATCTAGACTTTGAAGTGGTTTTGCACCACATCTGTGCATAGTCACAGGACTAACCCACCCAAGCTCACTATAAACAGCTCAGGCTTCCGAGCCCAGTGGGCCACACGTTTCTGTTCCAACGATTTATTGGTAGAAACCAGCTGCTGTCTATCAATATTCTGTGGCCAAAGAGCCAGGGAGGGAATTGGGAACTTGGGCTTGATAAAGAGCGATGGCTGGCTCCATCTGAGTCCCAGCTGTTGTCTGCTCCCTGAAGTCTCAGTCCTAATCTGCACAGGAGCTGTCTCCATACGCACCCATTGAGGCACTTCCACAGCTTCACACTGGAGAATGCTCAGCTGGGCCATTTAACTCCATTTTGAATCTCCTTCCACCTCCGATGTCTGGACGAATCTCATCTTTCCGAGACAACCACGACCAGTAGTGAGTGGATAAGAGCCACCTGTGGAGTTGAACTGCTATTGGTTAGAAGGCCAGCTTAGTTATAACATTCCCTAGGATAAGAGAGAGTGACAGGCAAGTTCTGGCATTATAGTGGATTAACATAGTCAATGTTTATCTTTCACTCACGAGATGCAAGCTGGGAGACCCCCTTCTTTCATTGCCAAATCCACACTCTCTGCAATATGTGTCTTTCCACACCAAGACAGAGAAAGGTGAAAGAGCATAGTAGGTCTTCACTGTCTCCACCCACCAATGACACACATCACTGCACAGAGCCTGTCACCTAGGACTGGTCATACAGCCCGAACTTTATCATAAAAGAGGTAACAAGGCTCTATAATCTCACCATGCATGAGAGTCTGAGGCCAGGGCAAGCTACACAGTGAGTCCTTGTCAAAATACATGCATACACACATGCACTCATCCATACACACATGTAAAAGACTGAAAAACATATGTGCACACATTTAGTGTGCCTTAACTGCCCACTATAGTCACTGACTAGCTGTGTAGCATTGGATAGCCACTTAGTTTCTATGAACCCCAGTTCTTTTAATTGTGAAGATAGATACTCTGTAAGTGTGTTTCAGGATCAAAAGGGAAGTTTTTAATGCCAAGTTTCCGGGCATAAATGAGTGACTTAGAATAAAAATTCAGCATACTTAGTATCTGCAATTACAAAGGTTGATATCTAAATATAAGGACTACTTTAAAGCCATACCACTGTGTATACCCCAATTTCATCTAAATGTAAGATCCATGTTTTCTATCTATCTTCAATATCATAGTATTTCAATAAAAGTGATTATTTAAGAGGGTTAGACAACACACACATGCGTGAATGCATGAATGTGCACACCCATACACAATGTCTTTCCAAGAATTTTTCTTAGTTATCTGTTGCCCTCATCTTTGTCCCCTAGAGATGGTCCTTGAGGATAGGGGTAAGAAGGCACGAACCAGTGACACAGATTCTGGGAGCCAGGTGAGACGCAGTAGCAGACTTGATTATTTGGGGATCGGGGTGTGCCTCTATACCCTCCCCAGTGGTCCATGACATCTCGCTCCCTGTAGCTGGCAGCATCAGACTAGTTGTTCTGGTCACGCCCTCTGTGGTCATTTGTCTCCAGGCATCAGGCAGATTTCAAGGTTGCCGAATGTGGAAGTAGCTGTTGCGCATGCGTGGGCCACTATGCGCTACCACTCAGGATTTGCTGACTCGTTTCTCCTGCAGTTTTCCATCTAGTATTGCATCTTTGTATAGATGCAAGTGTACAAATCTCAAAGTGCTATTCTTCAATCTCAAGGACTTGGGGTGTGTGAAGGAAAAATAAGATGACTCATCACAGATGATCAATAATGTGGGTGATATGAAATGAAGGAGACGCTGTGGAAACATGGTGGCAGCATACAGAGCTGGTGTGAGTGACACTAAGAGGTGTCAAGGGAGAAACCATGAGGGACAGAGCTGGCTCTTAGTGGACTATAGAAATTCGCATAGAGGAGAAAGCAGGAAGGAGTTCTAGGTACATGCTAACTACTGTAAACACTCATTTTAGTACCTGAACTGAAAATCCACGGTGTATTAGTCAGGATTCTCTAGAGGAACTAACAGAATCTCTAGAGGAACTAACAGAATGAACACACACACACACACACACACACACACACACACACACACACACACTGGAAATTTACTAGAATGACTTACAGGCTGTGGTCCAGCTAATCCAACAACAGCTACCTATAAATAGAAGGTCCAAGCATCGAGTAGTTGCTCCGTCCATTAGACTGGATCTCTCAGCTGGTCTTCAGTAGATGCCAGAATCCCGAAGAAATAGGCTCTAATGATAGTGAAGGAATGGACTTGTTAGCAAGCTGTCGGGTAATCAGGTAAATTAGCAAGCTTCCTTCTTCCATGTCCATTATACAGGATGCTAGCAGAAGGGTTTGGTTTAGATAAAAGGTGGATCTTCCCATCTCAAATATCCAGATTTGAAGTGGTCTTCCCATTTCAGATTAAGAAAAAAATATCTTGTAGGTGTTCCCATGCCTCTGGTCCTGACTTTAGTCCCATGTCATCCAGAACATGGATGCGGGAGAGCCGAAGGAGCTTAAGCCATTGTTCTCCATGGTCCTGAGCACAGAGAAATACTTTGAAGTAAGATGTTGCTGTGAAGGAACTGAGAGGCAAGAGAAGGGCAGAGATGTTTAATAGTCTGAATATCACACAATGGAGCTGTATGTTAAAATATGCCATATACTTACATTCATGCATACATACATTCATACATAACCATACATGTGGGGTTTATGTCTTTGTTTACAATAATTTAAAGCTTACAAAGTAAACATTAGTAAGGCAGAATAAAGTAATGAATAATTATTGGCTTTGATAAATAAATATAAGAATCATTTTCCCAAGTGAAAACCACCACTAGACATAAGAATGATTCCTGTAGGAAGACCGTTTACTGTAAAATTGTGATCCAGAACGGTTTGTGACATGATGTAGCTGTATGAAAATGTCCTGTAGTGTTTTGAGATAATGCTTTTGGAAGTATCCTTTTAAAATCAGAACAATAAGCAGTATATACTAAATGCCAAATAAAGAGGAGAGAGAGAAAGGTCTAGGCGTATATACAAATAGCTCACAGATATTTGCATGACTTTCTTTTGAATTGATCCACTTTTGTGAACTATTCCATCTTTATCATTATTAACATTTTCCAGTTTAAAGTCTACCTTCTCTAGTATTAATATAGATTCACTAGTGTTTATGTGTATACCATTAGCTTGGTGGTATATATATATTTTGAAACAGGCTTCTATGTATCCCAGGCTAGCCCTCAACTTGCTACATAGCTGAGGATGACTTCAAACTTCTGATCCTCCTGCCTCTGCCACAGTGGTTTGTGCAGTTCTGAGGACCAAACCTAGGGCTTTCTCCATGCTATGCAAGCATCCTACCGACTGTACAATAGCTCCAGCCCATGGTTCCCTGTTTGGTGTGTCTTAATGTCCCTTTCTTTCAACTTCTCCATTTCTATTCAAAATGTGTGTCTTACAGACAAGAGGGTTTGATTATAGAGTAGCTCCCCCATTTTGCTATGTTCTCCAGGCTAACCTCAAACTCATAATTCTGCTTCACCCTCTTTAGTCCATTACTCTATCCAGTCCAGATAATCTCTGTCTTTTAATTAGCATGGTTTAGTTTTCTAGTGTTTAATGTGGCTGGTTTTAAGTCAGCCACATTGCTATTTGTTATCATTCTATTATCTATTCATTTCTTTTTTCTTTGGTGTTAATAAGATATTTTTACTATTTCACTTTTATTTCTCATCAGATTATCTTATTTCATTTATCTGAGAATCTCTCACATACACATACTTATCCCTTTGTTCTGTCAGAGAAATCGGAGATCATCAGAATCATTCCTCTGAATACAATGAATAACTTTGATTTTCCATTTCTAAAATGCTTTTATCATCTTTGTTTTTCTGAACTAAGACTTTGATCTTCTTTGAGGTGCTTTTATTTATAATGAATGATTTGCGACATTTCTTAGCATTGTAGGTTGGTCTTTAAAATCTAAATTTGGGGTAATTTTGATTTTTCTATTTAGGTTCTTTTCTTCTCCCACTCTTACTGTCTTCTTTCCCTGTGCCATAAACGCATATGCGTCAGAACACTGGTGTCCCATGGATCACTAAGGGTCTGTACATTTGATTTTATCTGCCCTCTGCTCTTAACATTGGATAATGTGGCTCTCTCATTTAGTTCACTGACCATTTTCTCATTTGACTGTAATATGATTGTTCAAATAACTCTTCCATTGTAGGCTTTCTATTTGCCCTTTCTTAAATTTCTGCTTGGTTCTTTTTATTTAGATTTATATTTCCCTGAGAGTCACTGCTCACTAAGGTCGTATTTTTTCTTTATGTCTTCAAGCATATTTTTAACAGCCGGTTTAAAAGCCCATGCATGCTAGCTCTAATATTTGTCTCATCTCATAGTCTGTGTCTATTTACTATTATTTCTCTTGACTGTAGGTCAAAAGTGCCTCCTTCATCATCCACCTGAAAGGTTTTGTTAAGGTGCGATGTTGGGGTTGTTGCTGCCTGAGGAGTCATTAATGCAGGAGTAGTTCTCCCTCTCTAGGAGGCTCCTCTCTGATGCTCCAGAAAAATATAAGGGATATTTCTTTTTCTTCTTTGTATGTGAGTTGTGAGTGTGTGCACACACATATGGAGGCCAGAAGACAGCCTCAAATGTCTCCTCAGAAAACAGTCTCAAGTATCATCCTCAGAAGACAACCTCAGCCTTGTGGAAGTGGAGACCAGAGGATCCCTGAGGCTCACTGGCAAGCCAGCCTTTTGTCACAGGGTCTTTTATTATCTTGGAGAGCACCAATTTGGTAAGGCTCATGGAGATTTCAGTGTTAGCAGAAGGGCCTTGGTTCCCACTCAGATGTTTCCAAGGATGCAGTGTTTCCTTTAGTCCTGATGCTAGGTCATAGGTTGGCCAGACTTGAGAAGCTTGGACTATCATAAAAAGTAATGACTAAAGAGGTGACTTCAATGGCATGAGTGCTAAAGGCACAGACACAGCACAAAGCTGCCATTAACATTTCAGATGCTAAAGAAAGTAAAGAAAAGATCTAATTATTTTAGGTTCTTGAGCTGTGTGAGGCTATTGCTTTGCATCCCAGAATACTATACAACCATCGTCCTAGCCCTGTAAGAGACACACAGCATTTAGGAAAGCTCCCTACTTAAATATTCTCTTTACTTCCTTGGCCCTCCAAGGACAAACTAATGGTCCAGCCACATTTCAAGCTGAAATCTAATAAGCACAGTGAAGTTTTAGAAGAGTTCATGTTCAAAGGACATATAAAAAGAATCCCATCTGAAAGATAGGTGGATGCTGCCAAACACATTTAAGAAACTCGACATCATTAGGGTAAGTAAAAGGAAATGTCAGCACTCTATGGTTAAACCATTTGCAAGGAATTCATTCAGCATCCAATTTGAAATATTTTTTTCCTATTAAAATGCAAAGACTTCTGGTCCAGGCAAGATACAGAACATTGGATCCAGAGGGACATTTGGAAACAGGAAAAAGCAGAGCCCTCCCTGGGGGCTGTGGAGACTCCCAAGGGTTGGGCTGAGGTCAAGGTTGAGGTAGGAGAACATTAAACTGTCAAAGGTCGACAAAGATGGTGTGGAGTTGTGACCTTGGGATCAGATTAGGGTTACTGTAGTAATTCTTTCTTTGGATAAACTAACCTGGTTCCTTAGAGATCAGATTTCTCTTCACAAATATTGACCATTGGCATCTCAGAATTCATACGAGGCTCTCATAGTTATGAGAATGTGTGCTCTGGAGCCTCACTCAAGGTCAGAACACTTGGAACAACACAATACTGATGTGTTGTGATTTCTGCACTGTTTAGACATTGGTCAGTCTGGGTAAGGGGTGAAGAAATGATCTCTGAGTCCCACTCCACCTTACAGGTGCCTCCAGAAGATATCTCCTTCTTGTGGCACTTGGACAGCTCACATCCATCCAGAGACTTGTCAGGATCTGCCATCACAGAGGTACTTGGGTTGTTCTGGAAGTTGCAGTGGTCAAGCCTTCGTGAGGAGCGAGAACTGAAGAAGTTTCCATGAGGAGCCCCAGGAAGACAGATGGGTCCACGAGGACTGCCTCCATTACTTCTCTATTGCTGTGATAAAACCCCACAATCAAGGCAGCTTATATAAGAGTTAACTCAGGCTAAGCCTCCAGAGGGACAAGAGTATGTCATGGTGGGGACTTGTGGCAAGAAGCAGTGGGTATAGTGGCAGGAACAGGAAGCTGAGGGCTCACAGTTTAAACTGCAGGCATGAAGCAGGTTGTGTGTGTGTGTGGTGGTGGGACCTTGGAATGGTACATAGCTTTGCAACCTCAAAGTCCACTGTCAGTGACATACTTCCTTAAGCAAGTACTTCTTCCAGCAAGACCTTTAAACCTACACAGACAGAGCCAACAACTGAGGACCAAGTATTCAAATATCTGAGCCTAAGGGGGACATTCTTATTTAAATTACCACAAGGAAAAGAAATCCCAGGCTATTTGTGTCTGTGAAATATATTCAGATGGTGACTTATAGAAAGTATGACTCAGGGAAAAACTGGCTTTATTGTTTGATGTTTGTTTGCATGAGCAAACCTAAAATCCATGTTTACTGGGTATTAGTCTCCATTGCTCAGACATCTGTTCATTTAATTTACTTAATTCACATAAAATTATACAATTAGTTGTGTGCATTAACTGGCTTTGCAGGGCCATGAAGAATAGGGAGGGTATCAGTGGTGCCTACAAGTCATTAGAAGCCATCTGAGGGTGTCATTGCTCAGTGTTATTTTTATCTATTGTCAGCTTTCCTTGTGGATCTTGGTCCTGGCTCCTTTCTCTGTTCGTCCTCCATCCTCCCAGGACTCTTCCTGTTCCTTCTTCATTTCCCACACTTTAGGCAGCTCATACTTCCTCCACTGGGGGACCCTGCAGTTTGGGGTCTTCTTGACCTAGCACAGAGCTACTGTGCTTCCTTCTCTCATGCTTTGAACAATTTCCTCTTTCTCTTCTTAGCAAAACGGACTGTCCCTTGGCCCTCTCCAGGCATTTCCATCCATACTCAACAGTTAATCTGTGATAGATGACATTTCTGTGGAGTGAAGAGCATCCTGCCCTTCCCTAGAAATGTCTGTGTTGTAAAAGTGCAACCACAGGGGAGGGGTTAGGGGGAGATCTGAGAAGGCCATACTCCAAGTCATGGCTACCATTTGTCAAGCAGTGCAGAACTTTCAGAGGATAAATGGATATCAGTGGGAACTTTGGGGATTTCTCAAATCACCCCACATATCCAGCCAGATACACAGAGTGATGGGGTGCACTTAGCCAGCTGAAATGTTCATGCCTCAGCCAGTGAAGGACACTCATATTTAAATTACTAGAGATCCAGAAATCCTAGTGGGTGTGGAGAGAGTAAGACATCTGGTTCTTAAGAGGCATGTCTCAGCACGTATCTCCGAGCACGCAGGAGGCTCCAGAGCAGAGACAGGCTGGGAGAAGCTGGGGCTGGGAGTGGCTGAGTGTGACTACACATGGGCTGTCCTGGCCTGGTCCCTCTTTCCTAGAGGATTCAGGAAGTTTAAAATCCCCAATTTAGATGTTTTGATGAAAAACCAGCTCCGCAGTTCATCTTGGTGAAACGACTGTAACAGCTGGGTTGAGTGCCAAGTGTTCTCTGTCACCTCATTCCTCAGGGACCTTGCTGTTTGTGCAGGTTGGGATTGTCCCTCTTGTCCCTTTGCTTCCTTCGGTCATGGAACACACTGGGTCCTGATGTCTCGTGGATCTTTGAGTTTCCTTACACCTGACAGTCACCAAATGTTCACCCAAAGAGGCCCGGATTGACTGCGTCCTGCTCACTTTGCTTAGGCTCGACATATCTATTACCATATCATACCCAAGGTCTAACACGCCTGAGAATGCCCAACATATACTATTACGCTCTTTGTAGGTTTCAGAAACTAGAATAAAGGACATTTCAGAATTCCCTTTCCTATTCTATCCCACTCACCTGGGGTTCTAGCTAAGCTTTGCTGTGACAGAGACAACACCTACAACATTAATACTTGATTGCCAATAGGCTGACAAGGACCAGTCCCCTCCCATGGGGCTGAAAGGTACTTGAAGAAGCAGAATCTGACAACAGGGAGAAGGATGTAAACCTCTGAAGAATAGTTTTGATGCAGGCTACTGACAGTCAGCTGAGACACAGCAGGCTGGAGTCTAACCAAGGACAGGTAGTCCATGCTCTCAAGGCCACAGAACAAGCTCCAAATCTCCCCGGGATGCTAGAGATCTTCAAGTGAGTACACACTCAAACAGCTCAGATGTGTTTGTTGGGGCCAGAGAAACAAAGGACAAAGCTGGGCCTCCTTCCCAGCCACCGGCCTGCCAGACCCAGCCGCCAGGCAGGAGCCAGGACACAGAGGCCAGGAGTGACCTCAGCCCCACACTCATCTCTCCCAACCTGGTTGGGGGACCTCAGAGCTCTCCAGCTCTATCCTGGGAATCACAAGACTCCTGTCCCTGCCTCTGAGAGGTCAGAGGTGGGAACTTTGTTGACTCACAGCAGGGCTTCCCAACTTGGAAGCCAGGATTTTCTTCTTCCCGTATATTACAATACTAAAAAAGTAATTACTGCTCTATTGAAATTTTCTGCTAACCACACCAGGTCCAGACATCTGAGTTAAACTAAGCTGGAGTAGCTTTAGTGGAGATTTTTTTCCACAGCTGCAAATCTCTGCAAATCTCAAAGGCTTCCAACAGCCACCGCACCCACAAATATTACAGGAATGAAGACAGTTCAAATAGGAGAGAAATGGCTGATTATGCCTATCTGAAAGGCCCTAATGAACAATGGTATCTTTTGGGTAAAACAGTAGGAAAATTAATGAGGAGTCACGAGTTAGAACTATGAAGATAAAACTTTTAATTAATCACTCTGGCAAGGAGGAAGCGACAGAGGGTTGGCTCGTAGATTTGGAATATTAGAGTCACTTGAGAGGTGCAGTTGGCAAAGAGAGGCGGCCAGTAACCACACCCTTTTGCTACTGAGGGAGGGGTAGACCTTTCCTGCTGAGCACCATGTGGTGGGTTGAATGAGGATGTGTCCCAGTGGCTTGGATTTGTTAACACATGGTCCCCAGTTGGTGGCTTTTGGGTAGGTTTAGGAGGCACAGCCTTACCTGAGGGTGTATGTCACTGTGGAGAAGGCTCTTCAGTTTCTAAGTCACACCCCATTTCCAGCATGTTCTCTGCTTTGTGCTTGCAGCTCGAGGGATGAGCCCCCATTCCTGTCACTATGCTTTTGCTCCATCGTCTTGGATTTTAACCCTCTGGAAATGTAAGCCCAAATACACTTTGTTCTACAACCCACCTAGGTCACTGCACTTTATCACAACAACAGGAAAATAACTAAGACATACTGTGAGAAGCAGCAAGAGTCTCCAGTGCCCAGTATGCAACACCATCAGTAGGCATGGGGGCCCAACTTGGAGAAGACATTTAAATTAAACGAGATATCAGGGATCGTCCCCAAAAGAGCCAAGCCTGTACCTGGCAGGACAAGGTTCTTTATGCCACTTTCTGGAGGTGAGATAAATGCATTTGCCTATGATCAAAGTTTAATAAAATTTCCAGTTTCTAGGATATCCAAAGGATATGGTAAGGATTATATAGGGATGAATGACAGTCATTCTTTAAAGTTCTGCTGCAGGTGGATGAGGAAGCCGTGAAGACCCGCCACCCTTTGCTCATTCAGACCCACTTGCACAGTGTCAGGGAGAAGCCCTGGGAATTCGTGGGTAGAGGGAAGACAGGATAGGATCGTCTGGATGGAGGGGGGGGGCTACTTCGGGCCTCCAGGGAAACCAGGTTTTGCCGAATGCCTACCAGATGTCAGAAGAGAGGGGCCAGGCTCAGAGCTGTAGCAGGGCTTTTCTTGTGCCTGTGTCTTGTCTCTTGATTGCAGCACCTCACTGTCTTCTCTCTTTGTGAGCTTCAGCCTTCCCATAGAGCTGACAAAGGTCCCAGAACTCTCTGATCCAGACAATCATTACTCATTACTTCTTCTTCTTCTTCTTCTTCTTCTTCTTCTTCTTCTTCTTCTTCTTCTTCTTCTTCTTCTTCTTCTTCTTCTTCTTCTTCTTCTTGGTTTTTTTGAGACAGGGTTTCTCTGTATAGCTCTGGCTGTCCTGGAACTCACTCTGTAGACCAGGTGGCCTCGAACTCAGAAATCTGCCTGCCTCTGCCTCCCAAGTGCTGGGATTACAGGCGTGAGCCACCACCGCCCGGCTCCAATCATTACTTCTTGACTTCTGTATTATCTATGGCAAAATTTAGGGTGAGCGGTGACTTTCTTTTTCTCTATTGAAAAGGTAAGAGACACTCCTTACTCTTCAGTCCATCACCTCCAGGTGACACTTCCCCCATGGAGCCCTCCTCCTCCTTCCCAGGTAAGCCCACCCCCCAGTTCAACCAGCGCTGTCTTCCCTCCCCTCAGTCCCCGAGGCTTTTCTCCTTCCATCATTTATTTAAAAAACAAACAAATATTGGACTAGGTTGTTAGTTTTCAGCTTTAGATTTTTATCTCTTCCACAAGATGCTAAGCCCAGGCATACTACTTATTTAGAAGCTGCCTTGTACTATAGGCTTCATGCTACGGATCCAAATGCACACCGCTTGCACTCATGTGCACGTGTGTGCATGAATACGCACAGTTGCCAAGTGAGCTGAGACTTAACAAATGCCTGAGCGTGGTGCTGATGAACCAAGAGGCTCTGTACTCCCAAATAAGTAACTGGGCACACAATAATGACAGGCTTTTCAGAATGGAAGTGTGGTTTGTGCACAGAATTCCTACTTTAAAAGTGAATTTATTGAGTAATCCTTAGCTACCAAACACTCCCCAAGGTTATTTACATGCATTACCTTATTAAGTCTCAGGCTAGCCCTATAAGGCAAGAGTTCATACGTGTCTTTCAAGTGGCTGATTGTGATCAGAGAAGTTAAATTGTTTGTAGTGTGAATAAATGATGAGATGAGGTTTGTCTACAGGCCTCCACTAAACCACACCAGCATACAAAGTACAATGTAGCCTTAAAGGGCAGGAGAGAGTCCACACTGGAGAGACACATGTCCCTAGAGCTGGGCCAAATGGAGTCCTAGGTTTTCTTTCTTTTGCTGAGGTAAAGTAACCAAAAGTAACTCGGGAGCAAAGGGTTTATGGCTTACGTATTCCCAGTATAGTTCATCCCCGAGGGAAGCAAGGGCAACAACTCAAGCAGGGCAGGAGCCTGGAGGCAGTAACTGAAGCAGAGGCCTCAGAGAAATGCTGCTTACTGGCTAGTTTCCCACGGCTTGCTCAGCCTGCTCCCTTTTATACCCGGGACCATTTGCCTAGTTGAACTCCAAACCAAAGTGGGCTGGGCCCTCCCATATCAATTATTAGTCAAGGAAATGTCTGGTGGAGGAATTTTTTTTTTTTAACTGAGATTCCTGCATCTCCAAGGACCCTAGCCTTTGTCAAGGTGGTGAAAGAAAAGTGGTCCTGCCCAAGGTTAAGATAGCCTCCCCACATTTCTGCACCTAACTGGGGTAATGACTCAAAATCATGCTAATGGCTCCAGGTCATTCCAGATGTTAGCAATTAATACTAGCCAACACAGCTTCCTTTCTTCCTATTTCCCTTTCTCCTTATCTCTCTTCCCTCCCTCCCATCTCTACCTCCCTGCCCCTTCCCCTTCCTTCTCTGTCCCTTCCTTTTCCTTTTCTCTTCCCTTTTGGGAATTGATTCTAATGCTTGGTCTTAATTCGGTTCCTAAAAGCCACTTCCAGACCTGAGGGTCCCTGCCCCCAGCTGGCTTAGATTGGTAATAAAGAATTGTGATGGCTGGGCAGGGAGATGGAGGTGGGGCTTTTGGATTGCATGGGCAAGAGACCAAGAAGAGGAGAATCGCCATGACTCGGAGGGAGAGAGATCAGGTTTAAGAGCTGCAAGAGAGAAAGCATCCAACAATGTAGGTGGAAAGAGAATGCGGGCCTATGGGGGACGGGGGCTGCCCAGAAGGTAACAGGGCAGCAAGGATAAAATATAAATTTTAAAAGATGTTAATTCAGGAATACTAGAGGGGAGTGTTTGCTAGCCGCAGGGAGGTTTAGAAATTCTCAGCCATTGAGCTAGTCAAGGCATATCAAAATTAGCTGGTGTGTGTGTGCGTGTGTGTGTTTCATTCTTGAATCCAGAGCTCTTAGGTGGGTACAATGCACACAAGACTCATCAGGGAGCCAGAGTGGTTAACTAATACACCACTACACTTCTTTCCTTTCATCAGTGTTTGGTACTTTCCTTGGAAAGACTGAACTTCATGTTGGTTCTACTATGCAAACATTCCCCAGAAACACCCTTCTCCATGACCTGGTTCATCCTCCTGGCTCCCCTACATGGAAAAATGAGGAAGACATGTATTGTGCATAAGCATACAAGGCATGCGGTAGCTTCTCTCCCAGGCTGCTTACTGTCCTCAGCCTTGGCCCTGACAAGATCAAAAGAGAGAAAGATGCAAGCTGGGCAGTGGTGGCACAGGCACACCTTTAATCCCAGCACTTGGGAGGCAGAGGCAGGCGGATTTCTGAGTTTGAGGCCAGCCTGGTCTACAGAGTGAGTTCCAGGACAGTCAGGGCTACACAAAAAAATCCTGTCTTGAAAAACCAAAATAAATAAATAAATAAGTAAATAAAATAAAATAAAAATATAATAATAATAATAATAACAATAATAATAATAATAATGAGAAGGATGCACATCTGGTGATCTGTGGTGGTTTGGATTTGTTTGGCTCATGAGAAGTGGCACTATTAGGAGGTGTAGCCCTGTTGGAGGAAGTTCTTCACTATGGGGGTGGGCTTTGAGGTCCTATGCTCAAGCTCAGCCCAGTGTGGAAGAGAAACCCTCCTCCTGGTAATGGATGTAGTGATATGCTGCCAGAAGCCAGTCTCCTGCTGCTGCCTTTGGATCAAGATGGTGATTAGAAATTTTGGCTCTCCCATGCTTCCTACCATGATGATAACATACCAAACCTCTGAAACTGTAAGCTAGTCCCAATTAAATGTTTTCTTTTATAAGAGTTACCTTGGTCATGTTGTCCCTTCACAGCAATGGAAATCCTAACTATGATGCGATCCTAGAAAAAAAACAAACCTCTTTGGGCTTCATATTTCATGTTCTACAGTAAAGGGGACAAATGATAAAATTAAATAACAAAAAATTTTAGGGAGGCATCCTATGAAGTCTTTAAGTCACATGCCAACATGATGTTACTGTGCCCACCGAATGTCATAGGAATTGATTGCCACATAGGATGAAAGGATTCCGTGATGATGTGGTAGAGACAGGACCCTGTACCACTGGAGGACTTTGCTCTGGTACATTAGAGGAGTTAAAGGGCTGCACTTAGGCAAAGAAATGTGGAATAGATTAGCCACTTAATAATACAATAGAGACATGTCAGGGTAGACTTCCAGAGAAGGTCAAGTTAGAAACAGAAGTGAATGTATGTAACCACTGAGCTTTTGTGTTACAAAGGCCCACCAAGGAAGACATCAACACCATATCTCTGCCTGTGTCAGCATCGGTGCCAGGGGTGTTCACCTGAGCACAGAGATGGCTAGGATGATGGCTGGAGATAGCCCTTCCCTCCCTTCAAAGAAAACTTGAGAGGCAGGCCAGTGCTTGCAGCTTCCTTTCAGGAAATCTGAGGAGGAATTTGCTTGATGTCCAAAAGCAATAGACATTCGGTGAGATTCTGCCAAATGGAGTGTATCACAGACATTTTGAAAAATTGGACAACCTGGAGAACCCCAGGTTGAAGATGGTAGGACAAGTTCCCAAGCACTTCCGCTTGGATTCCTAGTTAACTGTTCAATGTGGAGTTTCATCTTTCTAAAGCCATTTGTGATGCAAGCTTGTAGAGTTACATTAAGAGTGAAAAGCTTAAAAATCTGAGGTTTCCATCCTACCCAGTGCTCCCAAGGCAGGCACCACACTTGGAGAGATTTACACTGTCCCTGCTGCAGAAGTCTCCCTGGAGGAAAAAGCAGGCCTTCCTGAGATCTTGTTTGAAACTGAATGTGGGAGAAGATCACATGCTGTGACCCCTGCCTCCGAATGATGAACATCTCAGAAGCAAGCATTTAGGAAGAGAGTTCAGAAGAAAAACCAAGACTACTCATTTCATGAGAGAACCAGGGAAAGAGACAGTTAATGAGAGTCCTCTTAGGGTCATGACAAACCTCAAACCCTGACCTGAGAACTACCCCTGTGAAGGAGTCCAAATCTAATCGGATCTGACTGTGGAGTGATTTATGCCCCGGGGTGCAATTGAATAATCAGCAAGCAATTAGTGGAGTCTGACATCTGGGTGTGGTCAGGGATGCAGATTATCAAAGAGTGCTTCTCTAACCACCCTCTCCCTATGCATTTCTAAGTCTGCTTTCCCTTAGAAGTTACACCAAAGGTTTCAGGCAGGTCAGGGAGGAGGAGGTGAACAAATATACAGCCCCAGAGGGAAGACGGCTTGATGAGAGGATTGGTACCCAGACCTGCTCATAGTCAACACAAAGATTACGGACAAAAGAATATGAAATTTTGACATCCACAGATGCAACAGCATGCAACAGAAAGTGCCCATGAGGGAGCTGGGGGGATGACTTAATGGGTAAAGAGCTTGCCCTGAAGTAGCAGGGACCAGGACAGCACTGGCAAGGTACAACAGCTATTGTAGTGGGAGGAACAGGCAAAGCAAGGTCGAAGGCGGACTGACCCTGTAACAGGCAGCACAGGCAAAGCAATTTTTAAGATAGCATGACTTGTATGACAAGCTCATCAATCCTAGTCTTCCCAGGCATGCAATAGATAAGAAGCCTGCTACAGTTTTGTTTGATCTGTACAGGCAGAAAAATCCTCAAATAAATGAAAGGAAGGCTACGTCGGATCATTGCAAAAGGCAAGCTTGGCCTGTGAACAATTTCCAGACTTGAGCCATTCTACAGACCCAGAACCCCTTGAATGAAGGGATGGCTAGGTTCCCCTGAGGAAGGACCGTGATAAAATATCTAAAAGGTTTACTCTTAGCCTTTTTCTTGTCCTTCCCAGCACAGAAGGTCACAGGCCAGCTGGCTTACAGTGTACAGTATAACTGCAGAAATGAGAGAGACTCTGCTACAAAAGCTGTCTCAAACAAGGTAGGATGTGAGAACTGGCTACGAAAACTGATCTCTGACCTCCACATGTGCATCATGATATGTGCACCATGACATGTGCACGCCCACACTCATATGGATACAACTCCACCCCCCCTGCAGAAATGCTTTTTTAAAAAGATGGTTTTGTGATAATAAAAATTTAGTTAGAAAAGCATATGAGTTTCAATCCTCTCACTGTATTGTCTAGAATAATTTCCCCAAACACTCACAGCTTTCTGTATAAAACAGAGCAAAGGGGGTAAAGAGGATTCTCGTAACACAAAGAATATATCCAATAGAGAGTATACTAGCTTAAATAACAGCCACATGAGCAACCGAACTAACAGGATTCTACAAACTTGGCATGAAAGAGACAAGGGGACAAAGCAAACCCCAGGCTGAGTAAGGAGCCAGAACTTTTCATAAATATCAACAAAGGGTCCAAATTCCCATACCCAAGATCTTACCATGCCTGATTCTATAAATCTTTTGTATCAGAGTGTTGAAAGATGCTGTAACATTCAGTAACAATGTTTTCTATGAGACCAGAGGGTTCGTCAGTGTGGTTTGCTCTAGGTGTGTTAACCACTGTTGTGTGGCTTGCAGGGGTGACTTTAGGAGATGCAGACAAACACAGGCCATCAGCCTGGGGAAGGGAAGGGTTGGGCGTGGTGCCTGATGGTCTCTGGGCTTACTGCTTCAGCACAGCTGAGACACCTCTCTGACTGTGACTTCCCTGTCTTGTGCTAAGGGAAGGTGACATTCATAGCTGTTCACTTTTTTGATGGGGACTCTTTCTTCCACTTGCCACTGGCAGTTCAAGCTGAGCTAGCCAGTATAGTTGTTTGAGAGTATAAGAGTAGTCATCATGACTGTCCAGTGCCCTCCATGTATCAATCTCCTAGTCTGTATTTGGACCCTCCGCAGAGCTAGTACAGAGCGCTGAGCCTCAGACTACATCTTCATCTTCATTGTCTTATACTTCTTACCCTCATACAGGAAAGGTGAGGTTCTGGCACAAGTACTCCCAGAATTCTAGCAAAGTAGCTATGAGATTGTGGTATGGTTCCTGCTTTTAGCCATTCCCTACCTGTGGAATCTTGGGAAAGCTATTTAGCCTCTCCTCTCGGGGTCTGTGGTTCCTTCTCATGCAAAATGTCGTAAATGTGAATACTTATTTCATGGTTAATTAAAAGATTTCATATGTTAATACCTACAAAGAGCGCTTAGAACAACAGCCAATGTGCAGGGAAGAAAAGCTGTGTTTCTTTGATAAAATACATTGTAAGTTACATTTCTTTTACCACAGGGAAAAATTAGTTTGCTCCAAATGTCACAGAGTTCTCTGCCAACAGCTGTGCTTTTGCCAGAGGGAAATGGATAATGGCCCCAGACTTCCCTATGTCCTCACAGAGTGCAAACTTCTGCAGATGACTTGTGCGTACCCCCATGTGAGATCTGACTCCCTTCCTGGCCCCAGCATGGAGAAGACTCCAGAGCTGTTTCCCTCAGGAGGTTTGCTATCTGCAAATTTAGCTATCTGGTGAGTATTTCAAGGCAGAAAGTTTCCCAGTGAAAACTGACTCCAGGACACCTCTGCTGTACCTCCCTTGACTACACTAAGCAGATGGTTAAAGCAAGCATCAGTGAACTGGGAAGGATCACCTATTTACCACTTCTGTGGGGCCCAGACAGTGTCTTTAGACTTCAGGACATCACTGCTTGGAACTCTCTAGATCAGTTCCCACATTTTTTTAAAAATCAAAATTCCGATTTCCTTGTTGAATTTCTCCTTCACATTGTAGATGTTCTCATGCACCTTCTAAATTGAATTCTTAATTTCATTCTTCTTCAAAGAGGGCTTATTTGAGCTTTCTTTGTGGTCATTATTTTTTTTAAAGATGTATCTATTTATTTTATACATGCGCATACACTATGCACTCTTCAGATACACCAGAAGATGGCATCAGATTCTATTACAGATGGTTGTGAGCCACCATGTGGTTGCTGGGAATTGAACTCAGGATCTCTGGAAGAGTAGTCAGTGCTCTTAACTGCTGAGACATCTTTCCAGCCCAACCATTATTATTTTTAAAAGTAGACTTTTGAACTCTTTGTCTGACATCCCACCCATTTCTGTGTCAGGTTCATTTACTGAGGTTCAGTGAGGTTTTGCTGATATTTTGGAAGGGTTCTGTTTTTTTGCTTATTCATGATTCTTGTGTTCTGTCACGTGTAACAACTTGTATATCTTTTGGGATGACTGCATCTCCCAATTACCCAGAGATTTCAATCCCCAGTACCACTCAGACAGGAGAGAGCACACAGCTGTGACAGCTACAACGCAGAACAAACCCAGGTACAGAAATGCAGTTAAAATCATTCAAATGTTACCAACAACCATAGAAAGGAAAATGTGAGCATCAGGTAAGCTTAGCTATGTTTCTGGAAAGCAGATGAAAGAAAAGTATGCCCCTTTAATTTTAGCTTTCTTTCTCACTATCCCCTCTCCACTTGCCATCCCTACTCGATCCTCCCATTCTGGGTCCAACCCACATCCATCTATAAATATATTTTCTATTTTTCCTTTCATTCTCCATCTCTTCTATGATGATCCCTAGGCCTTGAGGGTAAGGGTGTGATACAGATGTCTCATTTAGGACTGAATAAAGGATTACATAAATTGTTTCGAAATAACAATCCTTGACTACAAGTAACAACAAGGGTGGGTATAGTTCATGGGTGGTTCCTAGGCAGATGTTAGGAATCAGGCACTCCCCCCAGGCTGACCTCAGGGACTCAGTGTTAGCAGCCATGTCAATAGGCAGTGCCACCGAATGGGACACATTTTCACTGTTGTCATAAGTCACGAATTTTCTCTATGGGACTTTATACCCTTTAAGAGGTCCCCAACCATCACAGCCCTCTCTCTGTCTTCAGGTCTCTCTGTCTCTTGTTATCTCACCTTTGAGGTCCTTTCTGTCTCTCTCTCTCTCTCTCTCTCTCTCTCTCTCTCTCTCTCTCTCTCTCTCTCTCTCTCTCTCTCTCTCTCTCCCTGCTCTATCGCCCCCTATCCCTCAATAAATGTCTTGTGTGAGATCTGATCTTTGCAGTGCAGCTTGGCCTAAACCTGCCAAGGAGCTCTGCTTCTATATCCTAACAGATGCCCTTGCAGAATTGGTTTTTAAAGTGGCTTTTGTGCAAATGTGTGGTTCTGGGCTCACCCTCTGTGATAGTTATTGTTGTCAAATATACCTGGGTAAGATCCTCTCTTTCACAATCTCTCAGTTTTTTTCTTTCTTTCTTCCTTCCTTCCTTCCTTTCTTTTTTTTGGGGGGGGGGAAGGTTTGATTCTGACAACTTTTACAATGAAATATAACTAACTAGGTCTCATCCACTTAACAGATTTAAATATGTTGTCATATGTTTTTATAACATGTAATTGTGCATCTTTGAAAGTGGTTATAGATAGAAGTACAACCTGAAGCAAGTTACCTTGCCATCTCCCACTCCCTGACCCTCTGGCTTTCAGTTCCCCCACACATGGTCTGTGGTGGTGGAGGCCTCTGGTAGAAAGCTGACAAGTCAGCAAACATGTCTCTCTTTGTGGGCTTAGGTGATTCTCTCCAGCTTGCCCGTGTCCCAGTGCAATCAGCTGTGGTTGACTGCCAAGCTTCAGAAACCTTCACTCCTTTTTGGGCTTTGCTTTACTTGGGGGCAATTTTATGCGTTAGAGTTTTAAGGAGGGCAATGAAGGTTCTCTTCCTTTACCTGGGACTTACCTGGTACTGCTTTAATGCCTGATCTTAATTGGTGTGTGTGTGTGTGTGTGTGTCTATGTGTGTCTGTGTGTGTGAGCGTATGTCTGTGTGTCTGTGTGTGTCTCTCTGTGTGTATCTGCATGTGCCTGTGGGTATATGTGTGTGTCTATCTATGTGCTAGTGCATGTATATGTCTGTGTGTATCTGTGTGTATGTCTGTGGGTGTATGTGTATGTCTGTCAGTGTGTATGAGTGTATGTGTGTCTGTTTGTGTGTGTCTCTGTGTCTGTTTTTATGTGTGTCTTTGTGTATCTGTGTGTGTCTGTGTGTATCTGTGTGTATGTGTCTGTGTATATGTGTGTGTGTGTGTGTGTGAGTATGTGTTGGGAGGGAGTGAAGGTAGATCATATAGAAGAAGAAATGGTCAAAAACATGTTTTCTGGACTCCAATCTCAACTTAACAGAACTAGTTCTGGGAATGCACAGAAAGTACTTAGCCATGGGCCTTTGGACTTTCCCTGTGGGTCTCACTCTCATCCACGGCAGGTTTGAAGTCACAGTGGCAGGTGTCCAGTCCTAAGTTAGTGATCAGAATAAAATCACATGAGATGTGACACCTTACATAAAGACCTGTTCTGTCTTTTAGGTAAAGCATGGGGGTTCTTATAGTGAAGGATAAACCTCTCTACCACACCCTGCCTCCCAAAAGGTGATAAAATGTAGTGATCTATCTTCCCTCCCTCTGTCCCTTTATCTCTCCCCCTCCTTCCTGTCTTTTTTTTCCTAGGCAGGGTCTCTTTGTGTAGCCTTAGTTGACCAGAACTCAGTATGTAGATCAGACTGGCCTCGAATGCACAGCGGTTTGCCTGCCTCAGTCTCCCAAGTTCTAGTATTAAAGGTGTTATTTAGTATACAGGCAATCAATCCCACTAACCTATTGTGTTTGTATTATCACCTGCCACTGCTAGGTGTGTGCTGTGGATAAAAGGGCTCCCAGGCATCCTAGATCCCTCTGTCTGCCCCCGTGTCTCCCCTTGTCTTTTCTCTCTGCCCTCTCTCCTGGTCCCTCTTGTCTGCTTGTCTGCATGTTTTCCTCTGTCATCCATGTCTCCACTCCTCTCCTCTTACACCAGATGTGTCTCATGGACTAACGTCTCAGGGACGCACCTTTGCCCACCAAAAGTACACTGCCTCGCTCGAATTATAAGCACAGAATGGAAAAAAGTCTGCTGTGCATGGTCACTGTGGTCATTTAAATATAAAAGGCCAAGACTCGCCCCAGCCTTAAACTCACCCCATGGCTTTTCACTACTCACTATGAAATTTTAGAAACAGACCAAAGAGTTTCTTTTTCAGGAATCAGAGTGGATTTTCCTGACATCCCTGAGAAAGGGCGTAACCCCCGCATTCCTCACCCACTTTCTACCCTTGAAGCAGTAGATCCCTGTGAGACCCTCAGCTCCAGACTTGTTTATTTCATCTCATTTAATGCTGAACCAGAGATCACACACCTCCTGGGCTCTGGAGAAGGCGGGGAGACTGTGGGGGAATCACAGGGCAGGCTCAAATCTCATCCTCAAGCAGTAAATAAAAATCCGTTCCTTTATTTTTTCCTATCCCTCACTCTGTTTTGCTTCTAACCCACTTCTTGTAAGTTTGCCCTCTCCTGAGAAGTCTTGCTACTTGCTGAGGCAGTCTCCAGGGAAGAACTCTTCAGAGCCCACAGCAGGTACCTTGCCAAGGGGGCAGGCCATTTGTTTACATCCCTGTTAAGATGCATAGCTGGCTCCCCATTGTAACCTGGACCCCACAGCTCCTCCACTAACACTGGGGTCCACTGAACACTTTTTCTTTTAAGGCATTTCTTCTCTGGGCCTCTTGACTGCTGTTCTGATGTCATGCATGACCCCTTTGTCTTACTGCAGATGTCTAACATTAACACAAAATATTGGCAATTGTGATAATTTTAGGCTCCAAAAACATTATTACTTGCCCTTTTCTAGCCAGATTTTAACTTCCAGAGAAGGAGCGGGGATTATTTCCAGCATTTATACAATATGGGAGCCCTCAGTGAGTATAAGTGGATCAGCTTTGCCTCATCTCTCCGCCCATACACACTGGAGCCCTGATAGTATTGTAGATGCCAAACATGGCATGTTCTTAATATAGTAGCTTATTTAACTATCTTTATGTACCCGGTGAATTAGAGAGCTTTGAAGGACTGTAGGATCAACGGAGATTTCAGAAATATGTGCCTAGGTGTAGGGATGTAGGATACAGTAGCTGTCTGTTATCCATCTCTGGCAACCCCAACCAAAGTTAGAGAGGTTGGTGTGCTAACATAAACCTTAGTGCATATCTAGATTCTTGTTGCCAGGTGGAATTCCCAACCGCGTGCTTCTCATCTTGATGAAACAATGGTTCTAAGAAGGGGCTGGAGAGATGGCTCAGTGGGTAAGAGCACTGATTGCACTTCCAGAGATCCTGAGTTCAATTCCCAGCAACCACATGGTGGCTCACAACTAACTGTAAGGGGATCTGATGGCCTCTTCCGGTGTGTCTGAAGAGAGCTACAGTGTACATAAAATAAATAAATCTTAAAAAAAGAAGTCTGTCATTGTTCGCCGTCACTGAATGACAAAATGTAGTTGCTAAAACACCAATCATCCTTTTCATTGCTTCTCAGAGACTTTGGCAGGTCTGACACGGTGTGGGGTGATGGTTTGTGTCTGCTTGTGAATTCTGGGCCTCAGAAACAAGACTTAAAGGCAGCTTTGCCATCTTCCTAACACTTCCTGTCACTCGTGTCATACGTGGGAACCAGGAGTCAGAGCATTTGTGTGGGAACTCTATGCACCGTGGGTTTCAGCAAATATAGTGACTGTCCCATAAGAGAACCAAGCAGAGGACATCTTTCATGGCCCAACCTTAGCAGCTGTGCTGTATCTCTTCCATGGTTTCCTTTTGGTCAGAACAATTAGAAAGGTCTTCCCTGTCTCACAGGGAAGGAGTATAGACAACCTCCACACGAGCACCCCCCCGCCCCCCTGCACCCCCCTGCTGCTCTTTGGAGATGAGCGGAATCATAGTGTATGAATGTGTAGTACAGAAAGCAGATGGCTTCAACCATGTTAGAGAAATGGCTTCTGCCTGAGCTGCGCCATCACACACACAGGCTTCCCCATGAAGTGACAGATCACTTTAAACAGCAAAGGCGCTTTCTTAGTACTCAGAAATCACAGTCCATGGCCATGTGGCGACACCAGATCTCTGGTGGGACATACCAACTCCAAAAGTCCAACAGTTCAGTTGAAGTCCTAAGAACTTGCCATCTGGAAAGAAGGGAGCTGGCAACTGAGCGCATCTCTCTGGCCTGTGTCTGAGGCAAACATCTGGAGAGCCCAGGGCTCAGAAGAGCTGGCTAAGGCCATGCCATAAAAACGTGTTTTACTGCACTTGATGCTTTTATAAGCAGAGTCTCATCGGATCTAGCAAGTGGCATGCTGATGAGGCTGGGGACTATCATCCACAGACATTAAGTCATGAGGGAACACAGTTCTGAGGTCCTGGAAACCCACGTCTGGCTAGGGAGATACACAAAGGAAACAGACTAAGCAATGTAGTTTGGTGGCACCTGACAAGCACACTGACACCATAGGCTGTCTTGGCATCTGGGAAACACGGAACAGGTGAGAGTACCAGGTGGGAACCATTGTAGTTGGTGTAGACAGCACAGTGTCCCTTGGGCCTTTGCTCAACATTCTGCATGGAGCAGAAGTAACATTGTTGCAGAGAACCTGACTCTCAGGTCAGCCCCTACCACGAGGACTGGCTCAACCACAATGCCAAGGTTAGATCTGGAATCTGGCTGCAGGGCAATTGCTTTCCAGGAACACACCATGCCCCAGATTGTGAGCAGGAACGGCCAGGTAAGACCACGTGTTCTGCTCTACCTGTAGCCTGGAGTACATGTTCTGACAGTGCCAGACACAGATAAACCAGTGATGAACCAGCTGGGACAAAACAGCTGAGAAATGACACTTCTCCCATATATCCAGGCCAGGAGATGGTTTAAAACCTGGCTCTCTTTGGATAGCCCATTGGTTTCTGGAGAGCTGAGTATAAACGCAATCTCTGTGGATTAAATTTATATATTCAAGCTCTCCAATGCCAGGGTTGACAAAATGTTGACAGTTGTTGAAGTGCAACGACCAGAGCTGGTGAAACTATTCTCCCTAATGTGGTGTATGCTTTGAATTTCTCTGCTAAGAAGTAGGTGAAAGTGGAAAGAAAGAGCCCCTCTTTGGCAGTGGGTCCTCTCTCTTCTCCATGATCTAAAATGAGACAAAATGACCCAGAACAAAAATGACTGATCTGTTTTACCAAATTGGGTTTTACAAATATTATCCGTAACCACTACTACACACTGGGCTTTCCTGCTGCAGAGCATGGCATGTTGAACTGACTCTCAGTGCTAACCTGCCTTTAAATTCTCTGATAGTTATACCATGCAAGGAGCTGGTTCCTAACTTCAGGAACACACACATGAGGTGTCCAATGCATTGGTGGAGAGACCAGCACAGGTCTGAACCCTTCTCTTCCAGCCAACTGTGGACCCTTGCTCCATCCTCTCACCAGATAAGATTTCAGTTTCTTCAAGACTCCTTCCTCCAGAGATGTAGAGGATTCTGGGAGTCACCGTGGGCTGTCTGTTTGAAGACACTGATGGCGTGGAGATAAGATCAAGGCTGAGAGACTAGTCTTTCCTCCCCCCCCCCCCCCCCCCCCCCCCCCCCGGCTTCTAGAACAAGCCAGTAACAGCACACACCAAGCTTCCTGTCACCCATGGGGTTTTCACTTTGGCTTCTCCGCCCCGCCTCCTGGAGGCTAACACATCAGGCGTTCTGAGAGGAAACTGATGATAAGAAGAGTAATAGCTGCTGGCTGTGGAGACTGTTGTCACAATATTTCTTAATTTCTCAGATAATACTGCACGCCAGTCAAACAGTGACCGCTGGGTGACCTTGTGGAGAGGCCTCTGCTTGAGTTCCACTTGGTTCCATCTCTCTTTCTTTCCAGGTGGGATGTCCCATCTCACCTGGATGCTCAGGGCAACCTCACCCTGCTTTCTCTCTCTTAGCCCTTCTCAACTACAGAGTCTTAACAGAAAAAAAGATGCTATAGGCTCACACCATGTTTAGAATTCCTTCAAGTTAGCAAATGAAACTGAAACGGTACATCTAAAATTTCTTAAATCTTAGTTGTTTTAACTATGCTTTCCACATTTATCTAGTGTACAAGCATATTTATGTAGTTGAAGAATAAAACATGCCAGTTCTATTTTTTTAAAGATTTGATTTATCCATATTTGATGAGTATGAGTGCTTTGTTTGCACGTATGTATATGCCCCACATAAGCCCCTGGTACCTATGGAGACCAGACGAAGGCGTCAGATCCTTTGGAACTACAGTTATAGATGGCTGTGAGATGCCATGTGGTGCTGGAAATGGAGCCCAGATCCTTGGAAAGAGCAACCATTGCTCTTAGGCACTGAGACATCGCTCCACCAGACATACTAGTTATAAAAACCCACATTCTTGGTCTTCAGATTAAAATCTTTACTGGTTCTTGTTACCATTGGAATGTGACATGGTCTCCAAGGTTCATGTGCTTCAACACTTGGTCTCCAGTTGGGGGCCCTGTTTGAAAAGCTGTAGCATCTTTAGGAGGTTGGGTTTCCCTGGAGGAAAAGAGTTTCTGAGGGCAGACTCCATGGATTATAGCTGAGTCTAGGTCCCCCTAGAGTCTTCCGTCTGCTTCCTGACACCCCAAGACCTCTTGCTACCCTCTCTTTCCTGCTGCACCTCACCCCTATCACCCACAGGAAACATTTTCTCACATTTCTCACATCCTTTTTTTTTTTTTTATCTTATTTAAAAAAAAAACAGTCAATGTCAGAAAGAGCAAAATATAATCAAAATTGCAGTGGACAATAACTAAACAGTGATGAAGGAGCACTGGGACATGGACACAATGAGGAGTGGACGCTTGTTCTCACATCCTTTTATCTAGTATTTGTGTCTCCTGCATCTGCAGTGGCTCTCTTGACTTGTACCATCCTTGGTGACATGTCAGCCTGGCTGGCCTCTTGCTCCCAAGGAAGCTCTGGGGTGCCCACTGGTCCATGATCTTCCCCAAGCCCTTCACTCACCATTCATGTGGCTTGTTTCATGGTTAGTTCTCACTAGACTGGAAGTACCCAAGGACAGGCTTAGGGCTAGAACTTAGGGTTAAGATAAAATCCACTTAGGGATAAATCCATGAATAGTGGCTGACTCCCATTCTGCTTGAAATGTGTTCTGTCCTTGCCCACCAGCCAACCTGAGTCCCCCTTGAGCATCCCAGTTAGATGCTAATTCTGCTGTGAGGTCCTCCCACCCCTCCCTAGCTGCTGGTGACACCAATGGATCCTTCCCTCTAAGGTGCATTGTATGCATCCATTTTCCCCTTGGTGCTCTCTCAAGGACTTTCCGGTCAGCAGCTATAAGGTACTTGCTTTGTTCTTGTGGAAGAAAGAAGAGTCACATGGCCACGTGACAGGAAGTTCTGGGTTAATACAAATAGAGGAAGTTCAAGGCTGGGTAAAAGGTGCCTGGGATGGTTCCTCGTGTTCTTTGCTGGGGACACCTGGCGGTGTCAAGGAGAATCCTAGAGAAGGGCTGCTGCTTGGAGCAGCCTCATCCTTACACTTCTGGAGTCCTGTGGCTAAGCAAAGCCAGCCAAGTCTCCCCACAGCACTGGCTTGCTTGACTTCCCACCCTCTACCGACTTTCTCTTATTTTGGAATTCTTTTTCCCAGTCTTTGGTCCCGGCTATTGCCAAGCCTGAGACCAAGTCCCAGAGTGTCACCCTTCTGGAATGTAAAACGATTCTGGTCCCAACACAGCCTCCTAATCACATGCTGTATAAATGCAGAGAGCTTATTTAAGTAAAATACAGTTTCTCCTTTCCGTCCATCTGCTGCTTTCTCCAAACAAACTCTGGGAGAGACTGCACCATCAGCAACTTGACAATTTGGAACTGAAGGCGAGCGGAGAGTCTGGGATTCCATGTCTCCACTGCCTGAAAAAAAAAAATTCTTTGAAGTGTAGAAATGTGCTCTTGGCAGTGTCTTCAGAGGGCATCCTTTCACTTTTCACAGATCAACTTGAAGCTAGAAAAATTATTTTCTACTCATCACCAGTCAGAATTTCACTGAAGACCCCACCCCATCCCCCAGAGGGCGACAAGGACTTTCCTACCATGTAAATTGCAAGAAAATATCTTTCTGCTCCCTCTGATTCCCCAGCCTGTCTCTGAGCAAGGTGACACGCACCACAGTGTCACCATTAGAGGACTCTTCAGTTCTGGATGATAGGAAGTGGAAATAGGCTTGGGCCCCATAGCCCCAAACCCTTGGTTTATCATGTGAGATTCCCTCCTTGCTTAGGAGTGGCTTCATGTGGAGGCGTTTGACATTTCATGGGAGAACACTCACATGAAACACATGTACCATGCTCCTACCATTGGTTCTGCCTTTATGGCATGATGGCAATGACAGTTGGTCCTTTGGCTACCTGGCTACTGAGACAGCCACGATGTGCATAGCCATTGCTACATTCCCAAAGGAGTGGATGAACACACCACCTAAAGTTTGGAAGAAGTAAGGACACCTTAAGTATCTTGCCAATCCTGCTATTCTATCTCTACAAACTCATGGTGTCTAAAACTCAGCTCTCCTTTGAAACTTATGCATACTGTGATAGTAACCTGGATTTCAGTATGTGGAAGTTGGAAAGTCAGATACTTTGAAGCCTCAGAAGATCTTTCTTGCTTTTCAGGATAGACATGAGAATATCTTCTATTCATTCGTTGGTCCCAGAGGGGCTACCCACTCACTGTTGTGAGAGAATGACCCACCTTGGAGTGTTTCAGACTAAGATGTTGCTTTAGGTGTGGAAACTGGTCCTTACCAGGATTATTCTCCCTCCAGGTTAAGATCTATATACCTGAAAACTCTTGTTCTGAAGAAAGTGTTCATGGGATGGTGTTGGGAAGGTGAACCTTGGAGGTTCTACAGAGTAAGAGCCGGAATGTGGTTGAGCTCATTTGAGGCAGCACACATGTAGATGGACTGAACTAAATCTGTCCAGTTGCCATCTTTTGGCAGTGGGTCTCCAAAGCTGCTCTTGGCCTGGATCTGGAAGCTGGTTCTCCGTGGAGAAAAGATGGAGCTACAGGCTATGAAGCCAAGAATGCACATCAAAACCAAACTGAATAGAAAGAATGAGAAGTGATTTGACAGAAAGGAGAAGTAAATCTCCATCAAGAGACTATGTGATAAGCAGTCAGTCTTCCCCATGGGAAAGAATGGGGGCAAAGAGAGAGGGGCAGGGAAAGGGAGCCCAGGAGAGCCTGTGAGGAGCTGGGACTCTGCAGTTTCTGGATCTTGACTTTGGGTGATGAAGGAGTTTGAAGGCTGACTCATCTCAGGAGAACAGGAAGTGGAGTTAGAGAATTGTCAGAAAGGAAAGAAGACCAGCAGTTGATGTTGGACCTGTGGTATAGAACCATCGAATAGGAAACAGGCTTGAACATGGACCAACGGTATGGGGTGGAGGTTGGTGAGGTGGCAGGAAAGATTTGGTTTCATCCAGTAATCCTGTCTAAGTTTCTCCTTGAACGCATGAATAAATCAGTGCCTGAGTAATGGATAGCTCAGGGACATTACTGACTGGGCCATATCTTGACAGGTTTTATCTAACATAAACGACCACCACATCGACAGCCACAGAAAGACCCAATGACTCAAGACACCTTTATCTGCCACGTGGGAAAAGGAACAAAGCTGAAGGCTTCCAGGTCAATCTCTCAAAAAAGGATGGTGTCCTCTATAGGAGACAAGTTGTCTCTTGGGACAGCAGGCGAACACGAGGTCATTCTTAGCCCAGAGGCCCAGGATCAAGCCTGAACTCTGCATCAAGATGGGGCTGGCCCTGAATGGGACATCACTGGCATCTCCTGGAAGCCTAGTTAGTTCTCATGGTTCAGCTGGCACCCAGGGATGCTCCTGACACTGGAAGGAAACAAGCTGAGAAATATGATGCATACCTAGAGCTTGAGTGTTTCTCTGTTTCAGTGATAAATTTAGCCATTTTTAGAGTTTCCTGAATTGGCTTATTGTGTTGTTAGGATTTTTATTACCTTATTTTTTCCCTCTATTACTGGTAGGAAAATAGCACATTTCACATTTTCCTTAAATGTCATTGTCTCTTTTCAAGGGGAAGAAGGAATCTTTTTTTTTTTTTCTTTTGGTGTGGTTCACTTTAAGGAAAAGAATATCTTAAAATTTTAAATTAGACTAAAAGTGTAAATATTAATTTAGATTCATGAAATAAGCTACTTAAATTATTTAAAAATCTGCTAAGTAGGCACCAAAGCCTTTGGTCACAGGACATAGAGAAACCAAGTTGGTGCTGGCTAGTTTTTATCATACCAGAATACTAGGCACCCTAGGAGTTGGTGGGGGGGGGGAGAAAAGTCAACAGCCTTATCCAGTGATGAACCCTGTGAGCTAGAATATTGAGCAATGTGGCGAAATATAGCCATGTGTGCAGTAATAGCACAAATTTATAGACATAACCAATTGCTTCCTGATTGGATTTCAGGCACTCACCACAAGAGGCAATTCATGGGTAATGCTATAAATCTGGTTAAGAAGCCATGCCTGGGAGTTTATGGTTTCAGGAATGAACCTACCATTATTGTTTTACTAGACGGGCATAGTATCAAATAGCCCTCTAAGTTCGTATCTCTAGACCTATAGGTCAGCACAGATTAGTTAGCTCTCAGGCCTCTTTACAGAAGCTTTTGTGTACACTAGATGGTGGTTAGCAAGTTTCCCTACTAACCACTCAAAGTGTTCAGCCAAGTGCAGGATATCTATATCTGAGGCTCAGGGAACATTTTGGAAGAGGGGGCAGAGAGATCATACAGGGCAGTGGTTGGGGAAGACCTGAGCCAAACAATGTCTTCTGCATCTGACGGGACAGCTGCACCTATGAACATACAGCTTCTGTCACTGCCTGCAAAGACCTGCATAAAATCAAGCCAGTCAGCATTCCAGCGTGATGGGGGAAGGGCTCATGAACCCTAACCCCTAGCTGATGAGCTTCTGATAGCCGATGATTGAGGGAGGAGAAAAGAACAAGTCTTCTTTAAGGGTTGTGGCTCCTGGTAGGTCAGCCATGCTCCAGTAGATAGCCCATGCCAATGCACAAATGGGCAATACCAACTAGACTCGGTGGGTTAAAAGAAGAGTGGGAGGGGCGGACTGGGACATAGGAGGAATGAGGGGGAGGTACAGAGAGTGAATGCCGTCAAAATACATTGTATGCATGTATGATATTCTCAAAGAAGCATTAACTTCTGAATTATTCACATTTGATCTATTAATGACATGCTATTAATAGTAACTACAATATTTAAAATCAACTATACAGAATCAACCTAAGTGCCCATTGATAGATGAATATGCATATTCATCATATACATGTGGCTTATATGTGGAATAGAGTACTTACTAGTCATAATAAAGAAATCTTGTCCTTTACAGAAATATGGATTATTCTAGAAGCTATTATGTCAAATGAAATCAATGAGATACATAGGGAAAGTTATCTATGGAAGTTTAACGAGCTGATCTCATAGGAGGATAATGCTTGCCATAGGCGGAGAAGGTTGGAGCTAGGATACAGAGAAGTTGGCTGCAGGGTATAAAGTTGCATGTAATTGGGAAGAACATGTTCTGTGCAATAGCAAGGTAGTTGTGGTTAACACACACTCTTGGCTCCTCCTCTTGGTAGTGGGTGGCCCACTGCAGACTTGGGGGGATTTCCAGAGAGCTGCAGAGTTCAGAAAAGGCTGTCTGACTCCTGCAGGTCTTAAACTAACAGAATTTTTAAAAAGTTGCTTGAAGAATTTTAACCTCAAGTATTTCTAATATGTTGAACCCATTAAAAAGTGGTGCATTGAGATTATGGTTTTTATAATTTAATCTATTTTCAAGTCATCTTGCCGGATGACTCAGGGTGTTAGATTTAGGCGGAATGACCAGTTCTGTCTGGTGTCTGGTGGCCAGTGTTTATCCCACTTACATCTCAGCCTGGCCTCTTAGAGAGGGTGACACTGATGGATCTCTTCCTCAATAAGACTGGCCTCAAGCTTGATGTCCCCTTCCTTGCGTAGCAAGGAAGGATCTCAACGACCCTCCAGACTCCATGGCTCTAGCTCAAAATATCCAGGCCTCAGTCTAGAATTATGTTCCTCATTTCTGTATCAGCTTAAGTAACTGTTTTTTTTTTCCAAACAACATGTGGATGTTTTGTAGATATCTAGCTTAAATGAGAAGGCTCTCGGGAGGCAAAGGATCTGGTTTCTCACCTTCCCTCCAGGCCAGGACCACTGCTCACACTCAGAGAAGAGAGGAAAGCATCTTAAAATAAGAAATTTCTAGAACCCAGGCATCCATTTATTTACTCACATAAGTGTCAGCGGTATGAGACAGCCTGTCTAAGAGGCTGGCGAGGAACACAATTGAGAGCAGGGCTGGGCAGAGATGGAGGGAGTGGAGTGCTGTCATTAGCCTGTGGCTCACGGGCGTATTGTCTGTGGCTTAACATATGCAGTGCTACCTTATGTCTCAAAACTATAGCGTGCTTGCCAATGCTTAAAATTAAAAACTTCACGCACGCATGCACGTGTGCACGCGCGCATGCGCACACACACATATGCAGGAATAAGCGACCCAGATTTTGGAAATTTCTACATAAGCTTAGGAGATTCAAGCAACTGCCTGCTAGGATGAGCTAGTATGGGGATGTGTCCACGAGTGTGCCCAGGAATCTGCTGTTACCAGCTAACCTCTGTGGTCATTTGACTTGGTGGCCCCTGTGGTAAGCTGCTGTCTAATAGGAATAAAAATCCAGTCACAGATACGAGCAGTTATGTGTCTCAAAACATCAGAAAACAGACAGTACAGTTAATTTTAGCCACTTATGACTAAATTATGCAAAAACACTGCACGGCTTATATTAAACTGAGGAATGTAATATATTTTTTATACAAATCTTTAAAATCCAGGGTGCACGTTGCTCTTGTGATGTATCTCAAGTTACATTTCAGCTGTTCAGTGACAACTTGTCCACAGTGGGGATGGGTCAGCCGTGCAAGGAGATGGTGTGGGTGATGGAGTGGGCAAACATAAGAAAGTTGGCTACAGTGAGGGTTGATCTGATGACCATTGCTCTTAAGGAGAAATTTTGCTACTTCTCGTTATGGGGAATTAGAAACTTTTTAAGGGGGTCCAGTCCAGTATCTTAATGTTTGTCACTGTAAGTACATGTTAGAGATGTTTGCTCTTATGCCATGGCACATGTGTGTGGCAAACAGGTGGGCAGGATCTAGAAGCTGCCAAATGGGCTTAGACTAGTGGTTCTCAACCTCCCTAATGCTGTGACCCTTTAATCCATTTTCTCATGCTGTGGTGACCCACAACCATAAGGTTATCTCATTGCTACTTTATAATTGTAATTTTGCTTCCATTACGAATCACCATATAAATATCTGATATGCAGGATATCTGATATTTGATCCCCACAGCGGTCACAACCCACAGGTTGAGAACCACTGGGTTAGCTTGAAGGTGTTCTGAAGAGGGCTGAAGAGGAAGAGTGAGGAGATATTGGGTCTGGGGTCCCATCCAGCACCACAAAACAGACCTCATCAGGCTTCTCAAATGCAGGCACCTGTTATTTACTGAAATGTCACTGCTTTTATATGGGCATGGAGGTAGTGGGGTAAGGGAAAGGGATGGAGGGAGGGACAGGTGGGATTTGAACTACTCCTTTTTAATATCCTGATCTAGAACATGTGAACCATACTCTTCCATGTTCTCTGTTTTGTAGTTTTCCCCGCCACTTTGGTTCATCTTGCTTGGATCATTGATTTGCCTTAAACCCCACTATTCAGGGTGGGCTGGTGAAGCTGAGTCCCAAGTGTGGTCATATTGGCTTTACAAAGGCCTTTGAAAAGTAGTCATACACAGTAACGTAAATATCCGAAGGGATATTCAGTCACCACGTAACTCCAGCAAGCTCGTGTTTAGTAAGTAATTATGGACTTGGTGGTACAATCATATTCTGTTTTAAATTACTGCTAAACACCATTTTTTTTCTTTTTAGTGAAAAAAAGTAGGGCATTATCTTCTGCAGAAACAGATTTTCTAGAAAAGACACAATTGACTGTGAAGAGAGAATTTTTCTCCCCTAAACCTTCCACCCAAAGTAACCAAGCTTTTTCATTCCCCATCATAAGCCCTGTGTAAGTTGATCTCTTAGCAAAGGGATATTTAAAGCTTTGTGCGCCCATGACTTACATGGAATGAAGACAAAGGCCTCTGTCCCAAGGCTGGCCACTTCTGACTGTGTTGTGTTCTGTGGTTAGTTCTTCCAATGGAGAGGGTGGAATTTACCAGAACAACATATTTCCTGAGTGCTTTGCAGTCTCCTCAGAAGTCCCCCCACATACCACTGAGTTACTGGCTCGCTCTTCTTCCTCTTTTCTGCACATTTTTTTCTTTTTTTCTTTTAGTTGGTAATTGATGGTTCCTTACCTGTCAATCTGCTGAGACCTTTTAAAACCATCCCGACCACAAAGGGCACCAGACAATTTCTTTTAATGAATTTCTTTGATGTGAATCTTATGTGTCCAGGAAAAGTCGGGGACAGAAACTCACCCAGAAATATTTCAAAAGAAATTCCCCAGGGTGTGTTCAATTAAAATGTTATGTTAGAGCCTTCTGTAAATTCCATTATATTCTGCACTCTTGTCTGGAAATGCTAAAAGGGTGGTCAGAGGAGCAATGGTGGATAGTAAACCATTGGAGGTGGGGGCAGTGGGCTTGAGGGACAGATGAACTCTGGGTGGGAACAGAAGCTGCTTCCTAAGCCAATGTTCAGATGCTTAGCTGTTCATCCCACAGAATGTATGGAGGAAGAAAAGCATCAATTCACTGATAGTCACCGGGAGCATCCTTTGGAAAGGGGGCCTAAGGCAGAGAAGTCATCCTGTGGGGAGGGGAGGGAATGAGGTGCGGTGCAGGTATGTGAAAGTATGTGTATGAGAGAGGCAGAGAGAGACAGACAGACAGAGACACACACAGAGGGAGAGAGAGAGATAGAGACTGCTTGACTCCTGAATAAGATGCTATAATTGTTTTGTTTTTTCTCAGAAAGTTCAGGAAGCAAGCAAAGATGCTGTTATTACAGCAATAGGCTTGAAGTAATTCCACCCAACATTCAGAAAGAAATAATCTTCCCACATCTGTATTTCGGATCTGTCTCTCACATTCCTTGTGGTGGTTCACCACAACCTTTGGGCAGCACGTTGAAAGGCAGGGACGACTCTAAGAATCCCAGCAATAAAAGATGGCACACCCCACAGGATCATTTAGGAAAACTCAATGTTTGGTTATTTGCAAAAAGAACTGATAACCCTTAAAGAAGCCAACATAGCCCAGTGAAGGACCAGAGGGCTGACAACATCCTTAAGCCTGTAGAATTGAGAGATGGGAGGAAATCCCAGGGCCAGAAGCCTGAGAAAGAAGAGCAGGTGGGAGCTACTGATAACCTGATGCTCCCCATGACTTCCTGTTTGTTGACACTGGATACCGGAAGGATGCTGAGATAGCCCCTAGAATCCCACTTGCCCTAGACATTGAACAAGAAGCCCCAGAACCACAGGGCTTGACTCTGGCAGGGTCACACTGTCTACTTCTCTGAGGACAAGGGACACAGGCCAGTTGGTTCATAGGTTGAAGCACTGGGATCCGGAGGTGCAGAATTGACCTACGGTTTAGTCATTGGGTGGGAGACTTTCTTAAAATGGGATTAAGCTGCCCATTCTATGGATGGAATAGTGACAAAGGCCAGCTTTGACACCAGAGGGTAAACTGAGGCAGGCAGCCATCAGATAGGTGGTCAGTGTTGAGAGCGGCTGATGAGGTTGGTCCAGTTACTGAAAAGGGCTGCTGCCAAGGGCAGCCAGCAATTAGAAAATTTATTTTTCTCTGAGGGAACAAAGCTTAATTTACTGGGGCTGACACTTCTTGTGGCCAGCGAAAAACTCTGAACTCTTTTAACTCCTTGGGACAGGGAGAAAGAAAAGCAAAGAGACACACACACACTGAGTGGATCAAACAAAGGGCAGAGTCCAATAACTTCATAACATACATGCATACATACATACAGATACAGACCTACAAACAGACATATATATATATATATATATATATATATATATATATATATATATATATATATATATATATAAATGGTTAGAACAAAGCTCCAGCAAATAGGTTCTAAGTATTTCACACATATACATACTTAGATATATACACACAATTGGTGGATGGAGCAAGCTCCAACACACACCGAGACAAGCTTTACACACACACACACACACACACACACAGGTTTGATGGGTGAAACAAAGTTCTAACATACTCTCACACAGACCTTATACATATACATACATACAAGTAGTTGATGGATGGAAGGAACAATGTTCCAATAACTTTATCTTTGTCTCCTATAGCTTATATTTCCCAGCAAAATATTTCAAGTAGTATAAAATTACAATGTGATCACATTTTAGTATTCTTCTAGTGAATGATTATGGAAAACAATATGTCCTCCAATACCTTTACAAGAAGTAACATTACATTGTACAGGTAAAGAAAAAGTATTCCCAAGAACCCACATACATTTGTAACTAAGCAACTTGTTGTAGATTAACAAAGTGTAAGCAAGCAGGGTAGTTTTCTTAGCCAGTTTCTCTTACTGGCAAGCAGAAATTTGTGGTTACAGAGAAGGGAGTAATTATTTCATTAATTACCTTTAAAGTAATCTTGTAAGAATCTTAAAAGAATCACAAATCTGAACTTTTGTATAAAAAAATCAGTCATATATCTACCTTAAATTCTCAGAATGCATTTACGCTCATCAGCAATTCTTAATAAACCATATGAGAAAGCTGAGGGCAGAAATGGGTATAAGAAATCAGTCATCGCCAGTCCAGCTTCTGTGAGAGTCACATCAGCCAGTGCTGCCATTGTTCTTGTTCCCTGACCATAAAAGTTCCCTAATTTAGTTGATAAGAGTGCCCTTCTGAACTTCAGATAGTTCCCTAACATCTTCTACATCAGAACCAGTAGTAAAAACATTCAACCTAGCTTCAGTAACAACTTTATTTTTTCAAATGTTTTCTAAGGGTAGTAGTCATCGCTGACAATCTACATCTCTGAGTTCTTTCCTAGGGTGGAGACTGAATCATTAGTCTGCTCCAGTAGCAATGCCTGAAAGAGACCAAGCAGTATTATTGTGAGGGCCAGAAATGCTGCCCAGCGAGGGACTGGAAGCCCCCTTGAAGTTTTCATATAATTCTTAGATTAAGAGGGATGTGAGGGCAGCAAGCAGAGCAGAACTCCATAGAAGCATGAAGTCCTCAGGACTCATGGTCCTCATAAGTCCTCAGGACATGTGGTCCTTGGGGGTCATGCCACACTGAGGCTCACCCATTGTGACTGTGGTAACCGATTTGCCACATTCCATGAGTTCTAAAGCCATTTGTCATTTCTCCTGCATGACCCTTGTCAGAATAGGAGGTGCTGATAAAGATGCTGGGATTTTTTTGGTACCCCAAAGTATGTTTGAAAGGCCAGGAACCCAAGTCTGTTAGGCAGGGACCTCTCAGCAGGCCATAGAAGTTGACATCACAACCACCAGGAAGAAGGAAGGGAAGAGGGGGAGGAAGAGGAAGAAGAGGAAGGGAGGAAGAGTAGGGGAGGAGGAAGAGTAGGGAGAGAAGGAGATGAGAATTTCTGTGAGCTAACTTGTAATCTGCACATAGCAGAGGTAAAGCAGGAAGCACATTGGAACGACCCTGTGTCTTTCTTCCAATGATTGCCAGGGCTCCGGTGGCCAGCAGTGGGGGTGTTCAGGTCTCCCTCCTCTTACGCCTTCCCAGCTCTCATCCTTCCTGTACCTATGCAGCCAATGATCTTAAATACAAGCCAGTTGTTGTGGATTCCTCTCTCTATGGCCCCAGCCACTTGACTATTACATGGCTTTATCTGTTTGGGACCTTTCCCTTCTCAGATAACAAAACCTGAGCACCCGGCTATGATTCCTGGTGCCCTGGGTGGCCTGTTGGCCCCACAGTCTCAAGCTTTTCCCATCTGCTTTCTGCAGCTGGGATTCATCTGGCTCAACCCAGGACCTTAGTGAGTGTCATTCCTTCTCTTGGGGACTGAGCACTGACTGGTCTTACATCCACTCCCTCCCACAGTACTGTTGCCTCCAGAACACCTGTGGGCCCATGGTTATGCACCACTCATTCATTTGTGTGGTTATCCGATCAATGCCCATTTCCCCTGCTGTCTGGTAACTCCACGAGGCTAAGACCCACCTCAGTTTTGACCTTCAGCTACCGAAGTGTCTACGCAGTCAACACAAAGCACTTATTGACTGTTTGGATAAATGCATCCGAGTCTTCTTCCTCTGTAAGAGGCATCTTTCTGAAGCAGATAAAAACAAAACACAAAAATCCCCATCATATTTAAGAGGTCCTTCTACCGACCTTCTTCTCACCTGCCCCATTAAACAGTCAAGAATGTATATAAGTTTGACATAAATAAATAAACAAACAAACAAATAAGTAGGACTGGAGAGATAGCTCAGAGGTTAAGAACACTAACTGTTCTTCCAGAGGTCCTGAGTTCAATTCTCCACACCCACATGGTGGCTCACAACCATCTGTAATGGGATCTGATGATCTCTTCTGGTGTGTCTGAAGACAGGGACAGTATACTCAGTGTACTCATACACTTTTTTTTTTTTTGACTTTTGAGATCTTCTTCATTTGAAGGTAATCTTAATGCTATTAAATTCACAAATATGCTATTTTTTATTACCCAATTCTAATTATCTAAAACACACGTTGCAAACATACAAATATCTGTTCTCTTCACATGTCAGAACCCAATCATCATTGTTTTGGAAATGGGGAGAATAGGTTCCACTTAAATTGCAAGTCAGTAGGTGTTTCTTTACAGTTAACTTTAGCAAAGTTCATATAAAATAGTAATTAACAATAATCTTCTGTACTTATTAACTCACAAGGAAACACCTTCAAAACTTGAATTTTGTTAAATTTTCTGTACTAAAATGTAGAAAACCTGAACTACACAAATATTGAAAAGTTAAAAATTCCTTAGTTTTTTTATTCCTGGTATGACTGACACAATTTACAGGGCAATATTCCTGACGTAATGAAAAGAAAAAGACAAAGACAAAGCTACAACAGATAAAAGACCTCAGGAATGCACATCTCATTGACGCTACATTGCACTAATCCTTAGCTACACTTTTGCAAACTGTGGCTATGACAGTCCTGAACAAGAAGGGTTTCCTTTCTAAGCTTCAGTAGCTTTTCTGGCTATGGATCATCATTCCTTCTGTGGCAGATTTTTACAGTTCCTTTAATGCATTTGGGACAACTGTCTCAAAGTAACCCGCAGCTTTCCTGACAACTCCTCGCTCTCTCTCCTGCTAAGAACTGTAGATATTTCTGTTTTATTTGAAAACCTGCTACCATATCCACCACTTTCATCTCCAGATCCATAGCCACCACAGGGACTGCCTGAGCTTCTTCCACCAAAGCTGTCCCCCTTCATGGGTCCACAATTTGTTTGTTGCTGTCTACTATAATTTCCAAAGTCATTATAGTTCCCACCATCATGGTTACCTACACCAAAATTTCCTCCTTCATTCCTCCACCTCCACCACCATATCCACCACCTGGGTTTCCATATCCCAGTCTACCACCTCCATGACCTTCTCTACTACTGTAACCAGGACCACTATCATAGTTGCCACCAACATCTCTAAATCCATTATATCCACCACCATCCCCTCCATAGCTACCTCTGCTGCCACCACCTCTCCCAACATAGTGTCTTCTTCTACCAAAGTTTCCTCCACGACCGAAGTTTCCTCCACCACCTCCAAAGTTTCCCCCATAAAGTTGCCAGATCCACCTCCACGACCTCTCTGTGATCCAGCAGACTGCATCTCTTGTTTAGAAAGAGCCTTTTTTTCACTTCACAATTATGCCCATTAATAGTGTGGTATTTCTGAACAACAATTTTATCAACTGTGTCATGATCATCAACAATTACAAAAGCAAATCCTCTCTTTTCCTCACTCTGCCTGTTTTCCATAACTTCTTTTAAAAATAACGACAACACAACAACAATAATAAATAAATAAATAAATAAATAAATAAATAATCAGCCAGTCCCAGCCTTGTGGGATTACTAAGTGATGGGAACATTTATTGAAAGAAGCACCTTCTCACTAATAAGTAAAGTAGCCATGTAAAAGGAAGATGGGAATCTTTGTCTTACAGCCATTGGTAAACTGGTGTCACAAGCCATCAGCCCTTTGAAATGGAGAGTGGTCTTTACCAATGCCACTGCAGGATGCTCTGATAAAAAGTTAATCGATAGATGGCTCAGCTGCTATGAGTGTGCTGCCCTTCCAGAGGACCCAAGCTAGGTTCCTAGCATCCATTTTGGGTGGCTCCCAACTGCCTGTAACTCCAGCTCCAAAGGATTGGATAATCTCTGCAGGCCTCTGCAGGCATATGAATATGTGGTGTTCACACACACACACACACACACACACACACACACACACACACACACACACGGTGAATTATTCATGGCAAGATGTCAATAGGAAACCAGAAATCTCCAAACCCAGGGGCAAGAATAGCATTTGCAAAAGACATAACTGCATTGATTACTTTTCTGTTGCTGTGATAAAACACCATGGCCTAGGCAACTTATGGAAGAAAGAATTTATTCAGGCTTATGGTTCCAGAAAGTTAGAGTCCATGAGGTGGAGATAGCATGTCAGCAAGCAACAGGCAGATAGACATGGGGCTGGACCAGGATGCCGGGAGCTCACATCTTGAATTAAAAACACAATGTAAAGACAGCAAGTAGAAACGGCCAGGGTCTTAAATACTCAAGTTTAAAGTTTCCAGTAACACACATCCTCCAACCATATCCTACCTCCTAATATTGACCCAAATAGTTCCACCAACTGAGGGCCAAGTGCTCAAATACATGGGCCTTTGGGGGTCATCCCATTCAAACCATCAAGTATACTAATGTTACCTTCAGTGGCTGTCCTTCATGGACAGTGCAGGATATAGATTGTCTAGCATCTGACCAGAACCTATGGTCCATGCTATGACTGCGTATGGCCTGAATGACCCTCCAGAATTTAAGGAGCACAATGAGCACAGGTACGAAGTTTCCCACAACCAGCCAGCCCAGCGTATAGCTTTAATGACAAATTCCCAAGAGTAGCTTCACATTAATTTGTTGGTTTATTTGCATTTTATCATTTGCCTTATATCTTATTTATCTGACCTGGATGAATGTATATTCATATATTCTCTGAGTGCCAGAAAACAGGCCCTGGTTAGCGTTTTCTGTAATAACCCAGGGTACCAGCTTGTTCTGAACTTTATGTCACTCTAAGTCCCATAGATTTGGAAAGTGTAGGAGGTTCATGGAGAAACCGAGGCAGCTCTGGATGACTGAGATGTAAGTCGAATGCTCTGTAAAGCACTCTGGCATCACCCACACCAAAGGAAGAGGTTGGAATGGGTTGCTGCTCAGCACAACTTTCTATTCAGGGATCCTTATCGGAAGGTACCTCACATCCTGCTTGGATCCCAGCTTCCTCGGCTTAGGCACACTAACTCCCAGCCCAGGAGCCAGACTTTTCCCCTGACATTGAGGCAAGGATCGCTGGAAGCCAGAAGAGCTACTTGGAGTGACTTTTCTCCTAAGGGAAGCATGGCCTGGCCGATACCAACATTTAGCTTGGCTTCCATTCTAGCACTTTCTATATTTCCAAACAACTTCGTTTTCATAGCAAACAAAAGTCAAATATCATTAAGATGGATTACACTGGGAAGGAAGTAGTTGCATGTGAAGTATCTGGTCAGTTCTTGGCCATCTGGGGTCTGAGCCAGGGCTGTGTGCCTCTTCTCCTTTTTAAAACTCATGCTTTTCAGCAATATTGGGCATATTCGAGGTTGTGCTGTCATAGATAGAGCTCACAAACACCTCCAAGCACAACAGCAGAATTGTGCGAGCTCCCTGGTGGCTTCCTTGTGATAAACATGAATTTTTCAATATTATATCATCCACAGACTTAACTCATTCCACTCTATGAGGTAGAGATAAGGTTTTAGTCACAAGCTGGGTGGGCAGATGGAAGTCTATTAAAATTGTTGTTTATCATTATTTTGATCTCATCTTGAGCTCCACTCAGTTAGAAACTGAGATGTGCACATGGGACTTGTGTGCTGGTTGGTTTACATTGTCAACTTGACACAGCCTTGAATCGCCTAGGAAGGGGAAAACTAGGAATTGCTTAGATCACACTGGCCTATGAGGCATTGCTTCAATTGCTCATTGATGTAGGAGGGCCAAGTCCACTGTGAGCAGCGTCATCCCTAGGCAGACAGTCTTGGCCTGTATAAGAAAACTATCTAAGCAAGATCAAAGAGCAAAATAGTAACAACCTTCTGCTATAGTTTCTACTCCAGGTTCTTTCTTCAAGTTCCAGCTCTGACTTCACTCAGTGATAGATTGTTACCTGGAAACTTAAGCTGAAATAAATCGCTCCCTACCCCTCACCCCCAACCCCTGCCAAGTTGTTTTTGATCATGGTGTTTATCACAGCAACAGAAATCCAACTAGAACAACTTGCTTCTGGTCACATTCAGAGAGCACAGAAAAACTGCACAGTTTCTGTAAGGTTCAGAGCTTTAAAACTCAACCTTAATGTAACCGTTCCTTGTCCCTTAAACCTCAACTTTAAAGTGATCATTCCTTGTCCCTTTTAGTCAATGATAGTGCAGAGGGAGTTCAGACTGTGAGGGATGAAGATGCCTCTGCCTCAGTTTCAACCTGATTCTGGCTACCGTGTTTAGGTGTGGCTCACACTGTCTGTCCTTGTCAGCAGAATGAGCAGGGCAGTTATGAGGGTCCCTTTAGTGCTAGCTACAAAACCTGTCAATGTGTATTGATCCTTTGTGGCTAGAGGGAGTCCTTGTGTTCTTAAATGGATCTCTATGTAGGCCAGAGACCAGACAGAGTTCATGGCCTCCTCTTGCTTCTTCTTCCTCCCTCTCTCAGTCACTCCCTTCCTCTCTCCCTCCCTCTAAGAGCCGCTGACAATCCCCAGGCCTATCTCTGACCTCCTGAATCTCTTAAGAAGCCACAGCTTGTCTTCTCCTCTCCTTTCTTTCCCTCATTTCCTGGTTCTTGCCCTACCAGTAGATAATAATCATCTTTCCCTTTCCTTGTCATATGTATAAATATGTACATAGATATGTACATACAGTATTATATGATATGCACATACACACATGTATATCATACAATTCTCTTTCCTCCCTCAACACACGCTCTCATTCTTCCTCCCATCCCTTTGAGTTATCCTTCTACTTTCATGTCAGAAAATGAGAGGAAACACGCATACTTTGTCTTTCTGAGTCTGCGTCTGGTTTATTTCACTAAATATGATGCTCACCAGTTCCACGTGTTTTCCTGCAAACTGCATTATTTTATTTTTTATGTCTAAAGAGAGTCTATTGTGTATATCTTTGTACTATACCGTACTTATTCATTCAACAGTTGGTGGATAATGTAAAATACAGAACTTTTAAAATCTCACAATCTTAATAAAGATTAACACTTTAAAAGTCGAATGTCTTTAAAAAAAAAAACTAAAGTCTCTTAACTGCAGGCTCCTGTAAAATAAAACAAAAATAAATTAGATATTTCCTATTCAAAGAGGGAAAGTCAGAGCACAGTCACAATCAGATCAAGCCAAAACCCACGCATGCCCTACAGTGTCAGAAGCTCGAATGTGGAACTCACCCCTGGTCTTCTGGTTCCAAAGGGACCGAACTCTTACTGTTCTCTGGCTTTGCTGTCTGCAACATACTCAGTCTTATGGGCTCAGAACAGCTCCATTCCACAATGCCCCTGTCTTCGATAGACATCCCATGGTCCCAGCATCTCCTTAGCACCCCTCAAGTGGAGGGGTCTTCACTGTAGCTGAAGCTGCACCTTCACCAATGGCCTTTCCTGCCCCCCCACAGTACAGAGCATTGGGTTCTTCCCATGATCCCCTTCGCGTCCTCATGAAGTACCATATGGGAGACACATTGCCAAGTCCAGTAATATAACATTTGCATATGAATACCGCTGTCCACATCATCTAGGAGAACTTTTAACATCATCATCATCATCATCATCATCATCACCATCACCATCACCATAATTATAATAATAGTTGATTTATTAACATTGGGTCATTAGAGCCTAGTCACACCGATTGCTTTTTCTTAATCATTAAACACTGGACACTGTGTGAAGAATAGTAAAGAATGAAGTGAGCATTTATGACTGGAAACTCCACACCTCTTCCTTTTTAAGGCCACCATATATGTCCAGCTAGTCGGAGACTGAGTTGGGTTCGGAGTTTTTGCTCTTGTCCTCAGGGTGCTCCTGGCTCAAATTGCTCTACTGATGTCTGGGACTCAGGATGAGAGCTGAGGCTCTGCTTGATGTGTCTGGGTTCATGCTGTGACCTGTGAGCAGGCTCTCAGACTGTCTTCATAACCACATCTCAGTTCCTTCAACACCCTTACCCCAGTCCAGAGGTTGGATGCTGTTGCTTCCTGTACTTTCTGGGCTGCTAGAGAAAGCCACTTCTCTGTTGACTGGGTCGATTGCTGACGTATCATTTATTTATATGGCAGCTTTCTCTTACTCCCATATGCCTTTCACAAGTGAGCTGGTCTGTGCTTCCCCGCCTCCAAGAGGAGTCCATCAATCCTTGAAGGATAGATACATAGGTTTAGTAAATGTCATTGTTGTTTTCTGGATTTAAAAAAAAAAACATTCCAATAAACTAATACTCTTCCAGCTTCAACAAAGACTTTCGAATTTCCAGAATTTCAAACTTCAAAATACATCAGAACTATGTATTTGAAAGCATAATGTTATATATAATTAATCCCACAATTATAAATACATGGAAGGAATGGTTTCAGTTTTATGACAAAGAGAAATTATAATCTGACTGGAAGAGATAAGACTACATAATCCAGAATGAATCTCATACCAATCAATGCAATAAAGTCACACACACACACACACACACACACACACACACACACAGCTGTACAGTTATTGACTTACGATCTTTAAAAATCAAAACTTTAGGCCTGGACAGTGGTGGCGCACGCCTTTAATCCCAGCACTTGAGAGGCAGAGGCAGGTGGATTTCTGAGTTCAAGGTCAACCTGGTCTACAGAGTGAGTTCCAGGACAGCCAGGGCTACACAGAGAAACCCTGTCTCTAAAAACAAACAAACAAACAAACAAAACAAAACAAAAAAAAAAGTCAAGACGTTAAAAATATTCAAGTCTATGCATTTTGAGAGAAGAGCTCAGTAAGACTACTTCTTCAGACACAGCTTCTAAATATAACCTGTGTTATTAGAAATTCATTGTTTTTCCCATGTGAGGCTTCGGCTTCCACAACAGTAAATGGATGAGAGAGAATGGAAAGGATTAAGTTTGGAATTAAGCTGAGTTTGGAATTTGCACGACATCTTCTGTTTCTCAACATTCTTGCCCAAGCCCCAGAGCCTTTCTGGATAAAAGCTGAGGCCTCTGGAGTATCTCTTGCGAATAGCTAAATGAAAAGGGGGGCTGCTCTTTTGGAAGCAAGAGATTGAATGAACTTCTTTCACCCTTGCAGAAACGAAATTGCCCCTGTGGTCAGGACATCAGAACATTTTCTCTTCTGTCACCTAGCTGGTGAGCAGTCTGTTGGCACAGAGGGGAATAAAAGAGCTTTATATTTACCAAACCTCTTTTTGGAAACAAGGTCATAATGAATGTAGATTCTCCTAGTGACCTTGTTGAAGGACCTTGAGGAGGAGGTTAGAGCTGTTCTTAGAAGCTGAGCTGCTTTGGGTGATCCTACTCTGTGAGCACACTGCTAACTCCGGCCAAAGCAAGAGTCCTCTGTCCATCTTCTTCCTTAGAGTCACCATTTCTCCTTATGTTCTTCTGGGAATCTGCACCCAGGCTTTGCAGGGTCAGCTGACTGCCAGGCTTCGTTCTCCAGATCTGAGCCTGCCTTTGCCTTTTGGGTTCTGTGTTCATCTGACCACCAAGGAAACAGGAGCACACAGGTTGGTGAAGTTACATTTCTATTATTTCCCCAGAACAGCAGAAGCATTCCCTAGGGATTCCATCCAGGGGGTATGGGGAGGTCCTTGTGCTCCCAGATAAACAGTAGGGAAATCATGAGTGTTAAACAGGCAGGGTCATCTCTTCAAAGAAGGCGGCATATAACCTGTCTTCCACTCACCCAGAATGGAAATGACTATGGTTAATAGCCTGGTGACCTTTGTGCTGTCTATGGGGCCAGGCCACACACACTGCCCAGGATTCTTATGTCATCTCAGTCATCCTTCATAGACTTGCCTTGAGCATTGTAGGTCAGGCCTTTTCTTAATGGCATTTTACAGCCTTTCTTCCAGCACAAGTCTTAGCCATAACACCAAGCTTACCGCTGTTCTTGCCTTTTCTAGATGGTATATTTCATATTTCTCTTTGCTCCATTTGTTCCTTTTCATTGTAGAGCCATACATAATTACTAATAAACATACAGCAGAGTCAATATTGGGCTGTCTTGATATCTTTTCCACCAAAGAAATTAGTTCATGACTAATTAGAAAACTAGCCTTAGGCATGTTCTTAGGAAGTTCAAAGGCAGAAGGAGTCCACGTTCTTTGCCCAAATATCACATTGATGCTCTCTAGCCCAGTTGCTGATATTATTCCCATCTGAAACCTCTTGAGCTGGATCTCTGCAGTCCCTGTGGCTCTAGGTACTGTTGTCTTCAGAACTCCTCCTAGAAGGGTCCTCAAGCTCTGTGCTTACAACACTCAGCCATTTTTCTGCTCTACAGTTCCAAAGCACTTCCCATTCCTTCAAACCCCAAGACAGGCAGGTCTGTCATGCTAATGGCCCCTCCCTTGCTACCGATTTCTGTCTTGGTTACTTTTCTGTTGCTGTGACAAAACCCCACAACCAAGACAACTTATAGAAGAAAAAGTTTATTTGGACTTAGGATTCCAGAGAGATAAAAGTCTGTGGCTGTGGATCAAAGGCATGGCACTGAGTGGTAGGCATCGTGGCAGGAGCAGAAAATGGAGGACTCGCATCTGAAACCACAAGCACAAGCCAGAGAGAGTGAACTGGGAGTGGCTTGAAGCATTAAAACCTTAACTTGCCCTAGGAAGGTGACCCATCACCTTTCAGTCTTCCTCAAGCAACACCACCAAACTGGGGACCAGGTATCCAAATGCCCAGGACTGTGTGGATAGCTCACTGCAACCACAAATGAAGGCATAGTCTAAAAACCACTGTTTAAAATAATATGGAGTAACTCTGATCAGGGTTCATCCTGAGCTCAGTACCTACCATTCAACTTTCCTCAGTTTAATATTAAATTCTCACCAGAAGGGCGTCTGCTCTTTCTCTGTTGTACATAGGACCAAGGAGTTTGAACTGAGAGAGGGGGGACAACACACCTCAGACTGAGCATGCTTAGGCACGTACCTCACACCTGCATTCGCTTTCCTATGGGAACGTGTAAGAACTGCCCTCTACCTTCTGTTCATCTTATATTTTGGTTAAACTCATTGGTTTTGCACTCACCAAAAGAGAACCCGCTTCATCCAGTCACACCATTGTCACCTGTAAACATCCAAAGGTAACCCCTTCCCAGCCTGCTCAGAGTTAATTATTTATTTGTTTGTTTATTTATTGCTTCCAGTACCACTCACAGGATGAACACCCCAGACCAGAAGGATGCTTGTTAAAGGCTAGTCCAGTCTGCCCAGTTGCTAGCAGAGCCTTGTTCTCTCTTGAAAGCTAGAAAGGTTTCAATAGCGGCTGTTAAGATTCCTGTTGGAAACCCAATATGCTTGACAAATGGTCCTAGCCTCTGGCCTCTTCAGAATTCCCACAAGACTGAGCTTGCATAGACCGTAGTGACAATTAAGGGATTTGTCCTTTTCCAAGTGCAGTGAAAAACAGAAAGTTTGTTAGCCCATCCCACCCACCCCACCCACCCCATGCCCTCTGCCTCATTTTCCTTTTCAATTTGAAAAGTTGAGGACACAACTGCAGGAATCTATTTCCAGGGCCTCCTGTGTCTGGTTGGCTACAGAGAGAAGCCAGCTGTGCAGGCACAGCACAGAAACACCCAGGGTTCTCCCTGCAGCTCTGCTGCCTTTTCTGGACTCTGGCTCTTTATCTATTTATTTATTTTTTGACTCTTTCCATGGAAGTTCAGGTTATACCACATTACGTGCTAGGACACACAGATAGAAAGAGAGCTTCCCCATGTTACTGGAGGTCCGTTCTGTGCATTCAGCAAACGGGAGGGAACGGAGCTACCAAGGTTTGGGCTTAGACTAGAGGGTGGATTCCCTAAGAGTTCCGGAGTTGCTTCTATTGGTAAACTTGGCTTTTCATAAATCTGTACTTCTTTGAAATGTCAGCTTTCCATAAATCTGTGTCATTCACCTTGGCTGCTTTGGAGGCTTGGCAATCCTGGAGGCCTGATTACTGTATTCCTCAGCCAAGCTTCTCACTGCAGCCTGGGGGAAGTACATGTTTCCTGTAAAATCTTGTCCAAATCGTTCCTTCTCCTGTGTAATGCCTAAAGACAAACAGCATAATAGCGGAGAGAGAAGTGTATGAATTTAGACTTGGAAAATGAGATAAAATCTGACTTTGAGGGATTAACTTTTCTTTTAACCGAACTATTTAATATTATACCATAGTGTCTGGTGAAAACCAAGATACACCCATTTCCTTACTTAAAAAGTTCAATCAACACACATTGAGCATGTCAGTTTTTATGCTACACCCTGCTGAAGGATACATAGACACCTGCACCATGATGCAGAATTGGGAAGGTACGTGGGTGTACGGAGAAAGACATGCAAAAATAACAATTAGAATCAAAGCAACAAAGTCAGTGTCTGGAAACGTGTCTGCAGTAGGGATCAGTTGAATGGAAATAACAGTGTACAGCTGCTTAGCTTGGGCCTCACTCATATTCATTCTCCCAGAAGCTCAGGCTAGACCATGGGGGTATGGTATAGTGAGGTGAAAACTAAAGGGTTCTTTGGAAAGTCTGTTGGGTGCTGTTTTGCTGAGGCGAATGCGCGAAGGAACATTTAGCTGCCTGGGACACAGGTGAGAGGCTAAGGCAGACTCATGAAGGAACATTTAGCTGAAGCAGACACAGGAGAGAGGATGATCTGCTAAAAAAAAAAAAAAAGCATGTGAAAGGACACATGATGAAGGATTCTTTGCTAACGACCCTCATGAATTGGTCTGCTTTATGTTGTGTAGTTGAGCTGGATTTGTTGGGACTCCATAGAGAGAAACACACCAGAAAATTTCTGGTGGGGTGCTGTGGGTTCTTGCTGCTTCCTCAGACTCAGGCTGACTCGCAGAGTGATGTCAGCTGGGACAGACGAACATGCTGAGGCAAGACCCGTGGAGGACACTCGATGTTTGGAGGGTATAAATAGGGCTCTACAGACAGTGACAGAGGCTGAACTAGGCTGACTCATGGAGCTGGCTGTGCAACACTTGTGGGTCTTGAGTCTTCGAGGATCTCCAATTTGATGAGAAAGGCACAGTCAAGAATTTCTCCTGGCGTCCCATCAGGTCCTGCTGACTTGTGCTGAGGCTGAGGCCTGGTGTCTCTGCTGGGTAGTGCCTGAGGCCTGGTGTCTCTGCTGGGTAGTGCCTGAGGCCTGGTGTCTGCTGGGTAGTGCCTGAGGCCTGGTGTCTCTGCTGGGTAGTGCCTGAGGCCTGGTGTCTCTGCTGGGTAGTGCCTGAGGCCTGGTGTCTCTGCTAGGTAGTGCCACCATGGCTGATTTGTGCTTTCTATCCTGATTCTACCAAATTGGACTGCTAGTGTATCCGTGAAGTGTTTGTGAGTGGATTGTGCTGCCACTGGTGACCTGTGAACTCAACTGCCAGTTTCCAGGCAATCCAGAGAGGGGTTGCTCCAAAGAATCTTTCTAAACAGGTCCACTTCCCCCCACAGGCTTTTCCCACTACCTCTGGTGGGTAGTAGGCTAAAAGGGAGGTTAAAGCACTTAAGAACCATCATTAAAAATAAGGTTTGAAAAAAATTAAAGTTACAGTATAGGAAAGAGACAGAGCACCATGGGCAGTGTTTCCAGAGGAAACGGGGGATCTGTTTTGGGGTTCTGAGTCTTGCTAATAAAATAAAAATAGAGTTAGAAGTAAGTTCAAGACAACTTTATTAGAATTTGGAAGAAAATACAAAAGAACAAGCAAAGTGTAACTCTCAATGGTTGCTGGGAAGGAGATGGTAAAGAGGAATAGAGAGTCCTGACTTTGAAATTAGAACCCAAGAAGCCAGGAAGGCTCAGCCAGGGAGATTGTCATCTTCATGAAGGAGAGGTTTCTAGAAGAATATGCTGTAGGCATAATTTCTTTTTTTTAATTGACTTAACTTTTATTACATTATGATGAGAAAAGATACCTGATTTCAATATATCTGAATTTGTTAACATTTAAAAACATATTTTAAGTAAATAGAATTATATCACATTCTTGTTTCCCTTTTGTACCCCAATTCCTCCCAGAGACTCCCCTTCAATACCTGCAATATCTTTTATTTTTTTTATTTTTGTCATATTCTTTAAAATTTATAAAATATTGTAACAATAAAATGAGTATTATAAAAATTATTTGATATAAAACAACAATCAATTTAACAGTCTTATGTAGATGCTTGTCTACAGCACTACATAACGTTCTTCTCAATATAAATTTTAAATAACTACAAACATATTAACTGTATATTTTAAAATAATACATCCCTATTAGTATTTTTTAAATGAACATTAATAAAGTCTTTTTGTTTGTTTGTTTGTTTTGTTTTGTTTTTAGTAGCACTTAAAATCTTATCTCTTACCATGGTACAGTCCCAAAATAAGAACAATTTTTAGACATTGGAGTTCATTGTAATAAGGCTGTACTTCAATGACCCTCACATCACCAAAGGATTTTACCTCCACAGAAGCTAAGCTGAGAGTTGACAGTTCTGCTGTGCCAAAGAATGAATTGTAGGCATGATTTTTGGATACAGATTTCCTGCTATGGTCAAAGCTATTTGACTTGAGTGAATGACTTTATTCTCAGCCCACAGAGAACAGGTGACATTCATTTAAAAAATGATGTGTATATTAAGATGCTCTATCCATGAAGTCATTCACAAAATGTTTCAATGAAGAATGGTTCTGTGGAGGGTGGCACAGACATTAGGTGAGGGTAAGAATCTGGTTCATTGACTGTGATGATTTTGAAAAGCATTCATCTCAGAGAAAGAGTAACTTGTAAAGTCCTCTTCTTCAAACTTGATACAATAGTTACAAACGTCAAGCAAAACACTCAGTGTCACTCTTTGTTGTTCTCTTACAAGCCACCTCCCAAGTTAATTGTCTAGGTTTCTTTTGGCTGTATAAATACTTTTCATGTACAAACAAGCAGAGTGTGTATGGATTGTACAATATTGGACCCATTTCTCTAGTTACCAAATTAGAGAGACCACTAGATGATAGCCAACAAATTTCTAATTCCTCATATTCTTAGGTTTCAATTGATTAGGATATGTTGGTAATACTAATTTTCATATTAAGATATAAGAAAAATGATTGTTACTTCCTGTTGTTTTTGTTGTAAGAGGTGGAATTAGGTTTGTTGAAAGATTACTTTCTTGCTTCTTCTAGGGAGTAGTTTTGTTCCTTATGTTGGTGTTTTCTATCTATTATCCTTTGTAGGGCTAGATTTGCGGGAAGATATTGTATAAATTTGTTTTTTTTCAGGGAATATTTTATTTTCTTCGTCTATGGTAATTGAGAGTATTGCTGGGTATAGTAGCCTGGGCTGGCATTTGTGTGCTTGTAGGGTCTGTATCACATCTTCCCAGGATCTTCTAGCTTTCATAGTCTCTGGGTGAGAAGTCTGGTGTAATTCTGATAGGCCTGTCTTTGTAGGTTACTTGACCTTTTTCCCTTACTGCTTTTAAAATTCTTTCTTTGTTTAATGCATTTGTTGTTTTGATTATTATATGACGGGAGGAATTTCATTACTGGTCCAGATTATTTGGAGTTCTGTAGGCTTCTTGTATGTTCATGGCCATCTCTTTAGGTTAGGGAAGTTTCCTTCTATAATTTTGTTGAAGATATTTATTGGCCGTTTAAATTGGGAGTCTTCACCCTCTTCTATACCTATTATACTTAAATTTGGTCTTCTCATTGTGTCCTGGATTTCCTGGATGTTTTGGGTTTTGCTTTTTGCATTTTCTTTGACTGTTGTGTCATTTTTTCTGTGGTATCTTCTGCCCCTGAGATTCTCTCTTCTATCTCTTGTATTCTGTTGGTGATGTTTGCTTCTATGACTCCTGATCTCTTTCCTAGGTTTTGTATCTCCAGGGTTGTCTCCCTTTGTGATTTCTTTATTGTTTCTATTTCCATTTTTAGATCCTGGATGGTTTTGTTCATTTCTTTCACCTGTTCAATTGTGTTTTCCTGTAGTTCTTTAAGGGGTTTTTGTGTTTCCTCTTTAAGGGCTTCTAGCTGTTTACCTGTGTTCTACTGTATTTCTTTGAGGGAGTTATTTCTGTCCTTCTTTAAGTCCTGTATCATCATCATGAGAAGTGATTTTAGATCTGAATCTTGCTTTTCCAGTGGGATGGTGTGTCCAGGACTTGTTATGATGGGAGAATTGGGTTCTGATGATGCCAAGTAACCTTGGTTTCTGTTGCTTATGTTCTTATGCTTGCCTCCCACCATCTGGTTATCTCTACTGCTACCTGCTCTTGCTAAATCTGATTGGGACTTGTCCTTCCTGTGATCCTGGTTGTGTCAGAACTCCTCAGAGTTCAGCTGTCTCTGGGATCCTGTGATCCTGGGCCCTTTAGAGCTCCCGGGAGTAGAGCTTCCTCTGCGTGTTGTGAGAGTGGCTGCAGAAATTGTGCCCAAGATCTGCTCAGAGCATCAGCCCAGACAGACCTGAAGCAACCTGTGCCACTGGGCTAGCCAAGTTCCTGCATACTTGGGTCCCGCTGGTCCCAGTTACTCCTGGTATTGGGACACATGTTGTGTCCTCCTCACCTCTGATCCTGTGATGCTGGGTGTGTTAGAGCACCTGAGAATGGATATTGTGCAGAATTTGCATCCAAGGTCTGCTCAGAGCACTGGCCCAGACAGACTGGACATCAGTTGACTCAAGCTTGTCTTAGGTTGGCAAAATAACTAGCTAGCACAGCATGCTTGTTTGAGGGAAGGCAGAGCTAGATCAGTTCATGCAGGAATCTGGCATCAGATGAGGGTTCCTTTGAGCCACACCAGAAGTGTGGCTGCACAAGGATGCCCTTGGCAAGGCGACTTGAGCTGGATGTGGACCTGCTGTGTTGGGCTGAGCATGGGTGGGTCCTGGAGCTCACAGGAAGGCTGTGGTAACACTCATCTAAGGGATCCTTCCTGGACCCCTGGAAAAAAAAAGGTTGAAGAGAAGCTGCATCAACCCTGGAACCACTTGACTGCTTTCAAAGTCAGAGGGTTTTTTCCCCACAGTGCCAGGGGCAGCACCTGCTGCTAAGAACATGCATACTGCTTTAGACCTGCCCTGTGCCAAGAAGACGTTCTATTCTGTGTTCTGAAATAAATGAAATAAATGCCTTACCAATTTTTTTCAGAAGATGTCTAGACATTAGACTTCAGAAGCAGTGGCCCGGTTTACCTCCTTTCTAAAGCCCATGCCTGGATGTGCTTGGACTCAGAGTACCTGCTTCTGTGTTGGAGAAGAGCAGGGGACTGTGGTCTCATAATCCCCTTTAAGAGCATGCCTTATATGACTTTAATACCTCCCTCTATGATATACCTCTTGAAGAGTCTGTCCTTCTAACCCCAGAGGCCAATCTATAACAAGTGGATGTGTGTGTGTGGGGGGGGATCATTTACAGTAAGATCCAGTCTAGTGGGGTTTAGGGTCAAGTCTGCATTGGCAGTGTTACCTATGTGGAATGATAATCTCCAAATAGGAAAAACACTGAACTCAGGAGGAGTAAAACCTGGGTTTCCTGCTGGCTTTCTTTAGTCCCTGTTCAAATAAAATGTGTCCTGTGAATCTGTTGGGCCTTAGAGGTCAGCTTTGTAGCTGAAGAAGAAGAGAGTGTGCTGCTTCTCTGGGAGAAGCCCTGGAGCTGTCAGGTGACAAACAGCACACCTCCCTAGAAAGGCCAGGGAACATCTGGTGGCACTGGTAGATTGCCATCAGGAAGATCAAGATCCACCAGAGTCCAGGAAATGAGGAGGGTCCATGCTGAGGGGAGTGAAAAGAAACAGGAAACCATGGATCTAAGCTATTGCCTGCCATGTGGCACGGACTTCCACCATAATGAGCTCCAATTTCCTTTGTTGTTGGAAATTAGACCTGTAAACACACGGTCTCCAAGGGTAGCTCAACTACTCAGAACATTTGTTTGATTTAACAAGGCACCAGGACCCAACCATCTTCCAACTCAGCCTTCCACAGAGCATGACTTTCATACCGCAGACCTGGACCCTTTCTCTGAAATCCTGACGTAAAAGAGAAGATCAAACAGTGAGCGGGACCTCAGGAAGGTCCTTGCATGAGGACAGGAGCATTCTCCCAGCAGGAAACTGCTTTCTATTTTCCTGCTGTTGAAGGATATCCAAGACAACCTCCCTTCCATGCCTGAAAATGCATCTATGTCCAAGAGCAGCAGATGTTCCTGGTGGCTGTTCCCAGAAAGAAAGGGAGCGGTGTTTGAAAGAATGCTGTATCTTTAAGCATAAAAATCAAGAGTGTGAGTTCAAACACTAAGGTAGACACAAAGCTTTTGGTAAAAATTGTCTGTGACCTGGGGAGATGGCTTAGCATGTCACAGCACCTGTCACCAAATCTGACCACCTGGGTTTTATTTCTGGGACCCATAGCATGGGTCCCAGAAAGAGAGAGGTGATCCCACCGAGTTGCACTCTGACTCCCCATGATGTAGCATGTGTGCCCCTCCCCCAGCAATAAATAAGTGTAATAAACCATAGTAAAAAAGAATCTGCTTAGGATAGTGTATTGGTTACTTTTGTGTTGCTGTGATAAAACCCCCTGGCCAAGGCAGCTTGTAAATGGAAGGTTTTATTTAGACTTCTGGTTCCAGAGGGATACAAGCCCATCTTGGCAGGGCAGAGGCAGAACAGCAAGTTGTGGGCATGGTAGCAAAAGCAGGAAGTTGAGAGCTCACATCTTGACCCCAAGCATGAAGTAGAGAGTGGAAGGGGAGGATCAGAAGGCTTTAAATCTCAAAGCCTGCCTCCAGGACTTCCTCTAGCATGGCTGGACATTTGACCCTCCCCTAAATGGAGACACCAACTGGGGACCAAGTGTTCAAACCCCTGGGACTCTGTGGGACACTTCTCATTGCCATGTGTTTCTTTGTTAGTTCTTCCTGGTGACTTCTGGTCACGTGAGGCTAGACTCTTCTTGAGCAATTTAAGTTACCCTTTCTTGTTGCTCAGCAATCACATATTGCCCCTTCCATCCTCTTTTAGCTCCTTAATACCTCTGTTATCTGACACAGAAGAGAAAAATGAAACACAAAGATAGACTTAGTTTGGTTCATGGCTTCAAGGGTTACAGTCCATGATGGAGTGGTTCTTTTGCTCTAGTGAGAACTCACGTTAGTAGGAATGTGTGGCTAAGGCTGGCACCTCTTAGCAGCCTGGAAACAGAGTAGAATCCCTGAGCTTGTGGCTTCCTCTTACATCCCTTTTGTCCTGTCTGGGGCCTCAACCTACCACCCATATTCAGGTTTTTCTTCCTCACTGATTGGCTCTCAGAATGACTTCAGAATGATTCCCACAAAAGTGTACTTTACTAAGCTCCCAGATGTTACCCAGCCCAATCAAGTTGATAATCAAAGTTAACCTCAATACGTAGAAATGGCTCAATTCATGGATTAACATCTTCTTAAAGGCCATAGTCATAGCAGACCAGTGTTCTCAGAAAAAACAAAAACAAAAACAAAAAACAAAAAAACAAAAAACAAAAAACAAAAAAACAAAACAAAACAGTTTGTACTAAAAAAACAAAAACAAAAACAAACCAGTTTGTACTAACTTACAACTTATTATATTTATTTTATCCAATTCAACAAACATAAATGAATGCCACTAGGTAGAATTACATTCTGAGATGGCTCCTAACTCACACCAGTTCTTATTTGTCTTGCTACCTATTTGGTACTCATTCTTTTGAACACATTTAAGGCAACTGGATGTGGGTGGGCAACAGGAGAAGGTAGAGATCAACATCAAACAAAACGATCTGATAGCTATATCATCCAAAAGTCGCTTTTGGAATAAAATGGACACATCGAGAATCTGTGTGTGTTCAAAACCAGTTTGGCAAGGGTGACCCAGTTGGACATTCTTTCTCTCTCTAGTGGAAAGAGCTCTAATAAAGACCTCACATGTTTTAAAATGAGAACTAAGAAGAACAGACAACTTGATTTAAAAACGTGAGGTGAGTGCTTTACTGTGATTCCCATCATTAGAATACAAAATGCATTGTAAGGATATACTGCCTGTGTGCCTCCATTCCCCACTGTCTTGATATCCATGGAGCCAGCAAATGGGGCAACTGCAAGAGCGACACTGTCAATTTTATGTTTTACTCATCCCAACAGCATGATGGTAGCTATTCTTTTTTCTTATTGCTATGGCAAATCACTTACAAAACATATTAAGGAAGGAAGAGTTTAGTTGGTTCACAGTTACAAGGTACAGTCCATCATGGATGGAACCCGAGACTGTTGGTCACACTGTATCTGCAGAGAGCAAGGAAAGAAAGAAAGAGAGAGGGGGAGAGGCAGAGAGGCAGAGAGAGACAGAGAGATGGGGAAGAAGAAGGAGGAGGAGGGGGAAGCTGCTTGTGCTCAAACCCCCCTTTATCCTTTTCATACAGACTAGGGTCCAAGCCCAAAGAATGGTGCCAGCCACAGTTAGTGTTTATCTTCTCAACCTAAATTAATCCAATCTAGAAATTTCCTCACAGGTATGTCTAGAGATTCATTTCCATGGTGATCCTAAATTTCATCAGGTTGACAATAATAGACATCATAACCATCTACACACATTTTAGAAAGATTATACAGCACTCATCACCCATATGGATCCATGGGCCCCTCTCTTATTTCCAATCAAAGAACCTTTGTCCAGTGTTTGAAGGAACAGGACTACTGTATGTCACATCAATGCTGTTACAAGTCAAGCCTGGGGTGAAGTTGAGTCTGAGGTGTATTACAATTTCATATGTATGTATGTATGTATGTATGTATGTATGTATGTATATATATATATATATATGTGTGTGTGTGTGTTATTTTATTTATTTACAATTTCAAATATTATCCCTCTTCCCAGTTTCCCCTCTGCAAGCCCCCTATCCCCCCTCTTCTCCCCTGCTTCTATGAGGGAGCTCCCCTACCCACCCACCCACCCACCCACCAATCCACCCACTCCAGCCTCACTGCCCTGGCATTCCCTTACACTAGGGCATCGAGCCTTCACAGAACCAAGGGCCTCTCCTCCCATTGATGCCCGACAATGGCCATTCTCTGCTACATATGCAGCTGGAGCCATGGGTCCCTCCATGTGTACTCTTTGGTTAGTGTTTTAGTCCTCTGGGAGCTCTAGGGGTCTGGTTGGTTGATTTTTGTTGTTCTTTCTATGGGGTTGCAAACCCCTTCAGCTCCTTTAGTCCCTCCCCTAACTATTCCACTCATTGGGGTCTCATGCTTAGTCCGATGGTTGACTGTGAGCATCCGCATCTATATTGGTCAGGCTCTGGCAGAGCCTCTCAAGAGGTCAGGTTTCTTTCAGCAAGCACTTCTTGGCATCAATTTCTGACCAACTTGGTTGAGTTAATGCTCAAGAGAAAATGACTCTGAAATGAAGGCTTTTGTTTTCATTCTATCATCTTGGTCACTATCATTTGGGGATCTGGTAGCACCCCATCCCAAATCCTTATGCATCAAACAACAAGAAGTCATGTTTTCCTTGACTCCTAGTACCTGACAACTAAGGTTTCAGACCAAGTATAAGCATCAGTTGTGTTTCTAGAGGAAACTCATTTTCCCCAAGTATTATCCCTTTTACATATAGACCACCCCACTGATACATTGCTGCATGTGAATTTCTACTGTAATATGGGTTTTGCCAATTAACGATATTTTTTCAAAGTTAAAACATGGTTTTATCCTCCTGTATTTCAGCACCTCACTTTCAATATAAGCATGTTTTACAGGGATCTGAACATAGGAGTTTACAAAGAAATAACACACCTGTGGGGGAGGGGCAATTGTACCGTGCACAGGGCTGAGGCTGGTGGAAGTTACTGGAAATGTGCTCCTGAGAGTCTGGCAGAGTTTGGAAGAACAGTAGCCTAGGATGGTGCGGAAAAGCCCTGGAGCTGGTCAGGAGACACAAGTTTTAGTCCCCTGTTCTGCCACCAAGGAACTCTCTGATGCCCTGAAAGTCAGGTAACTTCTTAAAGTCCCAATTTCCTGTTCTGTGCAATCAGGACTGGCTATGTCACCTTTTAGCTTTTCCTAGATAGCATTTAAAAAGATCCTAGCTACTTCACATTCCATTTGCTATGCAATTAGGGCAACATGATAAACTTGCTGGGTCATTTAGATAGCTACTTGTGATTGATGAACCAACGCTTACTATACGTATGCCGTACCTAATGGACACTGGGTTTATTGAAGTGTTAACACAGTTTGTACCTTTAAGCCTTCTAGTTTAGTACACACAATGTAAATAATAGTAAAAATGCACCTGGTAAGATCACCAAATGACTAATGTGTTCAGATAGCTTTTGTGAAGGAGAAAAGGCACTTGTGAGTCAGACTGATGAGGGTTGCGGTCTGAAGGAAATCAGAACCTAGGCTGGAGATTGAGAGATACATCCTGTTTTGTCTTCTTGCTGTGGTTGTTATTATTGTGTCTTCTATATAATATAAGAGATAATAATCTAAAGAAGGGACACACAAGGGACAAACAGTGACCCAGAGAGATGAGGACACATCATGATGAAGAGTTTTGTTGCATAGCAGACTAGTATTATCTTATAAAATAACCAAAATATCAGACTTGGAATGATTATTTATCATCTGTCCTCAGCCCCTTGAATTTTACAGACAATGAAATGGGAGGTAGGCTATGAGTGAAGCACAGAAAGGATAGATAAAAAACAACAACAACAACAAAAAAAACAACAACAACAAAACAATCTTGAGTTCTCATAGACTTGGGTCCTGATTATGTTTTTCTGACTCGAAACTCAGTGGTCTTTTCACCGTGTAGTGAAGTATAAAGAGACACAACAGTATAGAAATAATCTTCAAATATCAGTCATGTAGAAAATTTTAATAAACTTTACTATTTTTTTTTAAAGAAAGATCCTAGCTTCTGGAATCTTCCCACAGTTTTAACATCACTACCCAAAGCCCAAGACTTCTCTCCAGACTCACTCCGCCTTCCTGAGACTTGAAGGGCGCCCCTATCCCTCTGCCCTCACTTTGCAATCCTTTTCTGGTGTGTGCTGAGTTCCAGTTCCTGGTTGTAAGGGAGGCAGGCATTAGTGTGAGGATCAAGGGATGCTCCACTCAGCACTGAGCATAGGCAGAACACAAAAGTCCAGGGCTTCACTCTGCATCCCTAGCCCCCTCCAAGATCGAGCAGCAGTAACCTTCTTTTATCCACACTGCTCCCTGCTGCAGCAGCTCCCTGGGATTTGCAATGACTTGTTCCTCAGCTAACTGTGACACAGTGGCTGCCAGCCTTGCCCCGACTCTACCTAGACCCCATACCGCTTCACACAAACAAGCACAGAGACACCCGGTTCACTCATGGGCACGAGGCTGATAGCAGGCCGGCACTGCCCCTTGGTGACTCTTGATTCACCTCTCACCCCAGTGACTTCTGTCCTCTCTGTGAATGTTCAATGTGCATTTCAGACAGTTTCCAGCAACTGCAGGACCCCGGAGTTCAAGAGTTCACCCAGGGAAGGACCTCAGACAATGGCTATCCAGGTACATTGCAGTGTCCTCATGGAAGTGACAGAGAGGTATCCTTCTCCTCCCCTTCCCTCCCTTCGTCCCTCCTCCTTCCCTCTCCCTCTCTTTTTCTTTCTAGAACATGGGCTGTAAACTAAAACTGATGCTAATTGTTAAAGAATGCTGAGGCGGTGGTTTAAAAGATAACGGCCCCATGTGTCCTCATCACAGGACACAGCTTCCAGTCTTACATAAGCATCCTTTCATCTCAGGCTTATGGCCAGGCTCCAGGGGCAAGCACACCACTACATTTGGGGATATGCACTTCCTCTCCTAGGGAAGCCTCCAGGAGCTCTACTACGTAAACCTTCTGAGGCTCCCATGGTCCTGAGTGGCTAGCCATTCCTGCCCTTAGATGGATTCGTTTTCTTCTCTACTGATGGGGCCTCTGCTGTTACCCTTCCTATCTGTCATGTCTTCTGCAGGTGCATCCAGTGACTGGGGGCATGTCACACGGATGTCCTCTTTCACGGCCCCCTGTCTAGGCCACCTTCCTGGCAGCCTTCCATACTTGGATGTGAGCTCCAGGCTTGGTTCTTGCCACAGTCATCCAGCCGATTGCCAGAGAGTCCAGCAAGCGGAGTAATGGAAACTCAGCTGACGAGTGGAAGACACCCAATACAAATTTCCCTTTCTCGCCACAGTTTTATAGGATTCTGCAAAAATGCACATCAGCACTTCCGCAAATGGAGCCGGGCTCTCACGAGAAGCCCGCCTTGTTGGAGGCTCTGAGCTTTCGTGCTGTTGTTTTTGTAACGGTCTGATCCTTTACCAAGCACGTTATGTCCTTGGAACCCTGTCTCATGCCATAGAAGGAGGTTGGAACACCAGGGGTTCAGGAAAATCTCTTTGCTTCACCAACCAGAATTTTAAGTAACTCTTGCTGCATCTAATCCTACGTTCGGTTCGCAAACACCAACCCCTCTGTTAATGTTGCTAAATCCCTGGCTGGCTGAGTTCCCTTCCTAGTGACAGGACCAGAGTGAGGAAATGTTAGCAGCCACAACACACCTGTGTGAAGAGGCTGAGTACCCAGAATGCTTCACAGGCTCTCAGTCAGCTTAGGCTTCTCTTGGAAAGAACACATGACATGGAGGCTTTTAACCTCCCTACACTTGGGTGAGCTCTCAGGCAAGCTGATTTCCTTCCCTTGATCTGTACCCTTCAAGGTGAATCGGACGTGGCAAAGCTGGAAGACACGTTGGGGTTGACACTGAGTGTGACTGCTGACATGTTCTCAATCAGGACTTTGTCCAGAGAGATTGTCTTGCTCTGGAGGTGGGACTGAACCTTCATGATGTGACCTCCTTGTGGGCAAGGCCCATGTATAATTATTTTTTTGTGTGGTTATGCAAAGGGTGGGTTTTGTAACTGAGTAGAACCGTATACTAAACACTAGACAACTTCCCAGGGCCTCAGAGGCTGCAACATTTCATGCCCTGGCCTTGGCTCACTGCTATCCACTGTTGCCTCATTGGCCAGAGTAATACCTTCTCTTCCTTCAAGCCCCACCTGGGCTCCCTCCCTACAACCCCTGGAGTCCACCTCAGAACTCCATGGCATCTTGAGATGTCTGATACTATAATTCACAACATTTAATTCTCCCTACAGGTAAACATGTGGATTCCATTTCTCAGTCTCTCTGCTATTGATATACTAGGCTAGATAGTTCTTTGCTGGGGAAGTTTTCCTAGGCTTGCAAGCCATTTAGTAGTACTCTGGACCTCTGCTAGCTACATGCCCAGGGCTCGCACTTCTTCGGAAATGACAGCTGGAGTGATTGTCAGATGTTCCCAGGAGACAGATTTGTCCCAGTAAAGAATCGCTTTCTGGTCTCAAAGCTCATGGCACAAGCACAAAGCTGTGTTTTTTTCTTTAAGTTGGAAGCACACTCCCTGCTCTTTGGTGGGCATTTAGAAAGCAGTTGTCGAGTTCTGAGTGGAACCAACGACTACAGGTGAAGCATCTATTCAGACAAATGTCAGTGGTTCTCCTACTGCTGTCTGGAACCCAACCACAGCTAGTGATGATGTCACCGATGGCAGAGCTCTGTAGATGTCTGTGGAGCGCAGCATGGCTGACTCTAAACTTGGGTTGAACTCTGAGATGGCTCATGCTCACTGAAGCTTGTGAACCCTCTGGAGATCTGGTCACCTGACTCTGGATTCTTCTTATGTGTGAACTTCATTTATAGAGGCTTGCTTCCAACTTTTAGCTTCAAGTCCAGCTGTATCTCAGCCTCCTGGTCTCTCAGAGAGTCTAAAAAAAAATGAGCTCTTTTCCCACCATATGCCTCAACCACCACCCATTTCTCCTCATTCCAGCTAGGTCTTGGCCCAGGTCTACTGCTATGACATTTCTAGAGCCTCAGAATTATGTTATTTGTGAACAACATAGCAAAGAGGTGAGCTGAAAGAACCTGTTCTGATGAACGACAGGGCCTAGAGCTCTAAACTATGTAAAACAACTAGCCCAAATGTCTGTGTTACCACCCAACTGCTTTGATGTTGAGTGAGCTTAGTCCAGGACTGGCTTCAGTGGTTAAAATGCCATCCTAAGTGGTACTTAGTGAGCTATGGCCATGTTACAAAACTGTTATCATCCCAAGAATTCCTTGTAGCTATTGTCTCCTTTGAAACCCGCAATAATGTAAGAAATAAATCTTGTACTTCAAGAGAGTGTCCACCTTCTAATGACATCAGTGGCCCATTTGAACTGACAAAATGATTCCTGCTAAGGACAGTGAACCTGGACAAGTCTTTCTGTAGTGGATAGCCTTGCCTCTCTGTAGTTGATAGTCCTGACTCTCAGTAGTTGATAGCTTTGACTTTCTGTAGTGGATAGTCTTCTGAACATTGCAAATTCCAATTCCACTTCTCCTTCTCCAGTCCCTTCAACACCATAACAATGTGTATCCCATAGTATGATGTTTAATCTTGGTAGTCAACTTAGAAAGAGGAGTTGAGGAACTGCCTCCATCAGACTGGCCTGTGGGCATGTTGGGAGTGATCTTTTCTTGATTGTTTATTGACATGGGATGGCCAAACACACTGTGGATGGTGCCATCTCTGGGCAGGTGGTCTTGGGATACATATAAACATACATAAGTACATACATACATACATACATACATACATACACATGTTCTCATGTCACACACATATGTGTGTGTTTGTGTGTATGTATGAAAGTTAGCAAAATGTGAGCCTTGGAGCAAGACAGCAGACAGCATCCCCCATGGTTCCTGATGCAGTTCTCCTGTTCAGGTTCCTGCTGTGAATGCCTCTGCTGGCTTCCCTCAAGGATATACTGTCAGTTCCTAAGCCAAATAAATTCTTTCTTTCCCAAGTTGTTTTTGCTTCTGAGGGGAAGATAGATGAATAACCATGGAAATAAATGGAATCAGCAAAGCACCTGAAGCCATAAAGGCAGGAGAGAAGGAGAAAGAGGAGGGGGAGAGGGAGAGAAGAAAGAGAAGGGAAGAAGAAGAGGAAGGGGAGGAGGAAGTAGAAGACAGAGGATGGGGAGGAGGAAGGAGGAAAGAGGGAGGGGAGGAGAAAGAGGGGTTGATATGACTTGACTCTTCAGGACAAGCAGGGCCCAGGGGCAGGAGCAGCAAGGAACACATGCAGTCTCTTAAGTGCAGGTCTGAGGTGGTTCAGGAAGGCATGTTTCCTATGTGCAGTCTCTAGAACTGCCTTCCATTGTACAAGACTCAGGGAGGGCAGGCTCATTCATGCCTAGTGGGTAGACATAGCCATTTAGGATACAGATCTACAAACCAGCAGATGTTAAATGTGACAGAGGAATCAGACAAGAAAATGTAGGGGCTTCAGAACACCCCCTCAAGAGCTAGGGGCCTATGCATTCTGGCTGACTTTCACTTTCCCATCTTAAAGACTCTTCCATCTCAAAGCAATGTTAATACTTCTGCTCATCGACTGCAGCTTGGGTCAAAGGTGTCAATGATGGCTTCCAGGGTTGTCATATCTTGACCGAGTCTATTCATCCTTAAGGTCATTTGCTCCTTACCAGTACCACGATAAAGCCTAGATCACCCACAGCTGATCCAGAACCTTTAACACCCTTGAGCTGAGAAAATTCATTATGAAAATTGATCACAGTGTCACAGTGGACTTTCCAGAGTGCCATAGTTACCTAGGAGTGAGCCATCGAAAGGTAGGGATGTGTTAACTGATTTCACTTGCCTTTTATCTTTGCACATCTCCAGTAGGCCTGAACCCTAGGCTGTCTGGGTGAGGACCATGTAAAGGCCTCCCAGGCTTCTCCAGCACAGCCCAGCACACATCTCTCCAGACCCAATACAAAGCCCAGATGACAAGCATCATCATACTCCCTAATTCCACAACCAAAACCCACCTTACCTTTACAGGCACCAGTTTGAAATAGGTGTTAGCCAAACGGTAAGCTTCATGGCTTCATGTTTCACTGAAGTGTAGGTTCCTTTGAGCCACTCTCTCAACAGCAACAATAAACTCGGGCCTTGAAAAGCTTTTAATGTGTAACTGAGCTGGTGCTGGGAAGAAAACGTCAAAACACTAAAACCGCACTGAAGTTAAAAATCTGGCCTCTGAGCCCATCAGACGGTTATTCATTCCTCATTGTATATATACAGAAGCAACCTCATACTGTCCCGTGCTACTGAGAACAAAGTAACGTGAAAATAATCGTGTGGGCTGCACAGATGTTCCCAAAACAGGACGTCATGAGAGGGTGGGAAGCGAGAAGTCTCAACCATAACAAAGCACCCTCGTTTTCTCTGCTTTGAAATTCCCCCAGGAGAACTAATCTCCAGTAGGTGTTATTAATTTATTTTTTTAAGGCAGCACTGGGCTCAGAACTCAATGCTTCCTCCACACTGAGATCCAGCCCTGAGTTGCACCCCGCCCTAGCTCTTCTCTTAGATAAGCCCAACACAACTCTGTTGAATTGGATACAACTGATTCACATTTGTTACTGTGTATCTGTTGAGCTGGGAGAGGGTCAACAGGTCTCTGGACTCCGCAGTTTCCAGATTCCGTCCTTCAGTCACAGATGATCCTTGCAGGTGATCCAGGACTTTCCCCAAGATTGAGGTGGGGCTCCAGGGTCAGACTGCAACCATCAAATTCAAGCAAAAAGATTGTGCTTTCATTCATTATTGACACCAGTTTGATGACTTGGATAATTATAGGAAAATGGTATTAAAATGTTATACTCTCTCTCCCTGTCCTCACGATGAAGTTCAAATTCCCAAAGAAGTTGGTTATTGACCAAGATCACATCTTATTTAGTAGCAGACTACAGTGAAATCTGATTCTTCTGGGTCTCTTCAGTTTACAGACTTATCTAAATTAGAGATTTCAGAACTTTCTGATGAATCTCACAAATGCTTCTCCACACTACTGCGTGAATTCATGATGTGAGTGGATTGAAAAAGAAAATCCACTAAAGGTTCGTGTGGCTTGAATTCATCTCAAGTAACAGATCCTGTAATTACCAAGCTGTTTTAGTTTCTAAGCACAGAGCCTACAGGCACAGACTCAAACAGAATTCTTCAACTTGGAAGCCCTTTGAGAAGTTATGCAATCTATCCCAGAGGTGGCTTTGAGACTTAGTTAGCCTGCTGATCCTGATCAATTGGTAGTGACTGATGAAAATGATTCCAGGACCACCCTGGCCACAGAGATCATATAGCAATGATTGGTAATGTCTGCCATAGTGTGGGAGGGGATTGCGGTGTAGTAGCCTTTGCCTTATCCCTGGCTTTCCCAGAATACTACATTTGGCTCACAAATTGGCTTAAAATTCCTCTATTTTTTCCCCAATCAGGCTGCTAGTTTTCAAAGTTAGGGATCATGCCTAAAATGCCTACCAGATTGTTATACACAAGTCCAGGTCCTAAGAGCTATTAGTAGAATAATATCTTATAGCTGAGTCTAAGTAAACCAAATAAAAAATGTAATTATGTTGACTTAAGCGAAACCATTCAAGTAAATACTCAACAGAGAATGCATGCCTGTTCAGAAGCCAAAAATATTTTCATCAATACTTGAAAATAAAAATTTATTCCAGATTGAATTTGAGACTGTTTCCCAAAAATGTACTTTTAGAATTGAGACATAGTTTCCAACACATCTTTTTTGTCTGTAGGATATGGAAGCATACAGCATTGAACAAAATCAAATCTACACAGATAAACATGCAGTTTGCTATTGTGTTGCTGACTCATCAGACACTGGGAAGGATGGGAATGAAAATGGTGGGGAAATTGATGGTCCAACATCTCTGAAAGGAGATTACAGTGGAAATGAATGCAATTACAGACAGAAAGCAGATCAGTGGAGATTAGAATGTATTAGGGGACTGTGTGCAATTTCTCCATAATACTATGCTTTATAACTGTACTTATACTTGAGATATTTAATTTTTAAGCACTTGTGTGTGTGTGTGTGTGTTTGCATGTATGTGCAGTGCCTGCAGAAGCCAGAAGAGGCCATCAGATCCCATGGACCTGACCTTACCAGCAGTTGTAAGCCCATCATTTTGGGTGCTTGAGACTGAAGATGGGCCCTCTGTAAGAGCATCGTGAGCTCTTGACTTCTGAACAGCCTCTTTAGTCCCAATTATGGTACCATTTTTGGAAAAACTAGCCTTCCTCTTTTTAGAATTTTGCTCATAGCTTTGCCTCTAGCTTTCTGTTCTCAGCACCAAATGGAGAAGACAGGGACCTCAGTAAGAGAGGTGACCAGGGCCTGGCTGCAGGGCTGAAGATCCTGCTCTTCCCCAGCAACCTAAAAGAGGAGATGGGGACAGGCCACTAATAGGGAGGGACACAGAGGCTTAAGTGTGACACCATTCTTCTTGTTTTAGCCAGGTCAGCACTGGGGGACTAAGGGACCCTTCCCTGGTCACCTGCCATGCATCAGTGGAAGCTAAGCCTTCTGAGTATTTACTTCCAAGAGCATTGAGTTTGTTCTGCTCTTCTCCAGCATGGGCATCAAGTCCAGATCCCTGGAGAGAATTATTTGTACACAGTGCATGTCACTCTCATTCTCTTACATGAAGGAAAACAGACCTAACCTTTAATGCCACGTCTCTGCTTTATTGGTGGCATAGAGGGGAGCTTGGGTGTTTAGATTCCTTCTCTCTGTCTCTAGACTCATGGCAAGATTCTATATTGCTATCTACTGTCCCGTCCCATGCATGTGGGAGGAAGACTGGGGGGACCTGAGCCTCGGTGTGGTCTGTCCTGGTGGATGTGTGCATGGTTTCCAGCTTCCCCTCCCATACCTATGGTACCAGCCAACACTCCTTCACCCTGTATACTTTGATGTGAATTTAAAGAGAGCACTCCACAAAGTCTAAGCTATTGCTTGTAAAACCATTAAGGCCTCTGTAGAACAGCACTTAACCTGTCTGCTGAGATGTAAGCCCAGAGTCTATTGTTATGATGGACACCATAACCAGAAGCAACTCGCCTAGGAAAGGGCTTGTTTGATTTTACAATTCCCCGGGTTACAGTCCCTCACCAAGGGAAGTCAGAGCTGGAACTTAGGGAAAGGAACTGAAGTTGAGGCCATGGAGGATGCTGCCCATTGCCTTGCTCACCATGGCTGCTTCAGCCTGCTTTCTTTTAACTCAGAACCAGTAGCCCTGGCGTGGCACTGCCCACAGTGACCTGGTTCATCGTGAACATCAAGAAAATGTTCCCACAGAGTTGCCCATAGGCCAATCTGATGACATTATTGCCTCAATTGAGATTCTTTCTTCCCAGATGACCCTAGCTGTGTCAAA
>NW_022196911.1:7952273-7959559 GCF_008632895.1 Mastomys coucha | reverse complement strand
ATAATCACACCTAGTAAAACTGAATGTTAGTCATCCATGTTTTAAGTATAAGTAATTGGGTGGGGTGAGCCCTTGTATGCTACCTTCCTTATTGATAAATCAGGAAATGGGAATCTTCTGCTTGTCTAGCCAACAAATATTAGTTCCCCCTGAGTATCAGACCGTGGCTGGGAATAGGAATTAAGGCTGAGCACAGAGTGAAGCCTTCAGACACCAGCAGAAAATCTAATAGCAAAACACGCTAAGTACAGCAAAGAGAAGCTCAGAGATTATAAGGAGATCGAGGTTCCTCCTGATTCCCACAAGCTGTGATTTTATGATGATCTCTTCACTGACTTCCACCTGGGGGTCACTGATCCCTGACAGGACAGGCAGCTGCAGGCACTACCCAGGTCACAGAGAGATTGTGAGGTCTCCAGGCCTACCTAGGTTCTACAAAGGCACAATTTCTAAATACCTTGCTCAGCTCCTTTCCCAAAACTTTCCTGGAGACCAAGACTCTGTTGAACTTAAAAGATTTTCCTTAATGAGAACCCAGCTTTCTCAGACACCTTTGACATTAGCTTCCTCCTTGGCTTTGGCAAAGCTTTCACACTGACTCCTGGATTGCCTGTTGCCATTGTCCCTCTGGAGGTGAGGATACCTGTAACTTATCAACGAGGTCCTCCAGCCTCCAGCCTATTGCTTGACCTTCTCTTCTTCAGAGAAGCTTCTGGTTCTGTGAAATGAACTTCAACTGATAAGCATTTAAAAGAAAATCTTACAAGTATCATTTAGGCTAATTGTTTTAGTACTCATTCGATCACAAGTCTGCTGAACATAAGCATGGCGGTTTGAATGAGAATGGCCATCTAGGTTCATGTATTTGAATACTTGTGCCCAGGTAGTGGGAACAGTTTGGGAAGGATTAGGAGGTGTGGCCTTGTTGTAGGTGGTGTGTTCCTGGGAGGTGGGCTTTGAGGTTGCAAAAGCCTATCCCATTCCCAGCTTCTTGCTCACTGTCTCCTACTCACAGATAAGGATTTGTGTTCACAGCTATTGCTCCATCACCATATCTGCCTGTCTGCTGCCATGCTGCCTGCATGATAGTCACGGGCTTACGCTCTGTTGTAAAGCCCAATAAACTCTTTGTTCTATGCGTTGCTTTGGTCGTGGTCTTATAACAACAGTAGAACAGCAACTGAGACAGTAAGTGTTCTGTGTTCAGGACTCTGAAACAACAGGAGACAGCAGCAGCCACCGTTCCTCCAGCTGCAGTGGTGAACAGAGCCCCTCCAGCTAGCTCCATACCAAGTGTCTGAGGTAATTAGTGTCCGAGTAAATCATTGTCAGTCTGTAAGACTGTACAAAAACTTGGCCAAGTTTCTCCAAATCAATCCCAGCAAACAAGAACAAAAGAGCTTTGTCCAGCACAGATTTCATTGTGAAATACAACTTTCATGCTTTCTAAAAAGAGTTTCTGGGGAAAAAATTGTTCGTCATTCAGTTTGGTAAGAACAAAATTATACTCAAAACTTGGACATTTCAATCTGTTGTGAGTCACTTCCAAGCTTGTGAGCATCTCAGCTTTTCCCTAGTAATATTAAAATGCATAAAATACAATGTTGGCAGCCAGGCTTGAAGGCTTCTCAAGTCAAAATATAAGTTATAAGCAGAGGAATTAAGGGGAGGAGGAAAAAGTGTTCCCCTTCAAGGAACCATAAACACTGGGCTCTACAGACAAATATGCAATTTATAAATCTAGAGAATCATGTGGCCCGGGAACAAAAGCAGTCAAGGAGATAGCCTTAAAGCCAAGTATAATTAGAGAGACATCCATCCTTGTCTGATGTCTTAATGTGTGATGAGAAGACCCAACCACAGGCCCCTACATTATAGAGTCATTTATCAAAGCCCTCTACCTACCCTGTCTGCCCCCTCAGCTTTGTGATCCTGATCATGATTCTCAATCCAATGACCTCAATCTTCCTGCTCATCCTTACCTCCTTTCTGAGTCACTCAGTGCTTCCCACCTATGTCACCTCTCTTACAGAACTGTCACAAGCAGCATCTAAGATATGAGTAGGTTTGTGAATTCTTCTCTAAGAGTTTTATCAGGATTACATTTCAGAAGCCAAATTGCAACTGACTTACACATAATAGCTACATTAATTGTAATGTTATGTGGCGTACTACCCCAGGGTAGGCTGGGCCCAGGGGCTCAGCTTATGCTTTCTGAAACCTTCACATAGTGCAAAATGTTTTATTATGTATAAGCTTTGGTATCTTCCAGTTTCTACAAGGGGCATCAGAAGCATGGCCTTGCAGCCTAGCCTGGACAGATAGATAGCACTTCTTTCTGAATTGTGGCTAGGTGCTCATTGGCAGCCCTGCAATAATTGGCATCCTGAATCCTAAAGGGACAGATTTCTCATGTGCTTGGCTCTTCACACAGCTGCTGAGGCTGGGGGATAGAGGAGCTTCATCCACCTCAGATGCACTTGGAGAATGCTGATGGTTCTCTTTGGGGAGCTTTACCTAAGTGAGGGAATGGAATGTGAATGAGCTTAAGAATCAGATACCCACCAAGATGAGCTATTGAATTTGTGGTACCAAGGAACTGCTAAGTAACAGAAGAACCACTGCAGAGATACATTTCTGTTCCAAAAATGCACACGCACATATATGTACACACACACACACACACACACACACACACACACACACACACACACACCTGACAGGCAGATCTGTTCTTTGTCCAGAAGCCAGGGCAGTGAAGGACCTATTGCAACACTTATGCATAATCTCAACATCAGGAAAGGGAGTGTGGGGTCACACTCAGTGTGTCCTCAGTGGACACCAGCTGATCATGCCTTGAGATAGCACACCTGACTTCTGAAGACAAAGAAAATCAGAAAATTGGAAATGTTAACACTGAGGCCATTCATTGATGAACCTAGAAATGTCACAGGAGAGAGCTCTGGACACCAGAGTCCTGAGGCTCGTGTTTTTACAGCCATAAACCCTAAACAAAAGGGATGGCAGCATCTTAGAAGCAAGGACTCCTATATTTACCATCTACAGTTTCCAATGTCTCTAAAAGATTCCCAGGACTGACAGATTTGAATTGTTCCTTCTCGCAAAAGAAGAAAGACAAGAGCTGATGGGAATTGTAGTTTTCCTCATGACGCCTGGATGTGGAGAGGCTCATGTATTGTCTCATGGTTCTATTAATAGGTCTTGCTTGGCACCTGATCAGCAGGGCAGACATGCAGTAGATTATGTGGGGCCATTTATGTAATTTGGTGTGCTTAATGAGTGTACTTCTCCTAGTAAGTAAAGAAATGGACACTTCAATTACATTTAAAATTTGGTAACAGGTTTTGCTTATTAATTAGCACTAAACAGAAACTGAACTCCTGAAAGTTCCTTTTAAAAACAGGTCTTTTTGCTTTCCTTTTTCATTCTTGCTTACTGTGCAGAATATGTACAGTGTTATATGAATAATCATGGTGGCTCAGTCTACATTTTCTTGAACAGCTTTTACAAATACCTAGAGGCAAGCACCACTGCACGGACATTCCTAAACCAGCAATTGCAGTGCTCAGAGCTCACTGTGAGGTGTTTACTGTCTAAAGTGTTATATGAGCAGCACCCAGGAAGGGGCAGGCCCCAAGAAGCCATTCAATAACCCATGCTTCTTTTCAACAGAGACACGGAAAAGTTTGTATTTTCTGTCTTAAATACATAAATTTTATTTTGGCAAATAGGTCAAATTTTTAGGAAATTATATAGCAGAAAACCAGGAAGTTTAAAGAGATTGTATGAGTGACATCTGTCCATGTGTTAATCTTAGACAACGTGGGTGGCCTTTCAGGGGAGATGGATGTACACATCTCTTTGTATAAATTATCGTAGCCAAAACTAGGGATGAAGAACTCCTCATGTGGACCACTTGCATGCTGAGGACCATTCCCATTGGCCCAAGTGACCAAAAAATTAGTGAGATTAGAAATACAGACTGAATTCCTGTTATTCTCATGTTTAAAAAGAAAAATGTGGCTTCGGCCATTTTGTTTGGTAAGACAAAGTCTATCTGTGTGTGACCCTGACTGGCCTTGAACTCATCATGGAGCTCCAGCTGGCCTCAAATACACGGCGATCTTCCTGCCTCTGCTTCCCAAATGTTGGGATGACAAGCATTGATAGTCACATCCATCCAGCTGTGCTCCCCTACACCCCAAAACAGCTAGAACGAAGAAGGTTGCTGAGCAGAACTTAAGTCAATGAGCCGCAGATGGCTGTCAATACAGTATCAGATTTCCACTGACATACGGTAGGCATTCAAAATGGAGGAACAGGGGTAGCGCAGACAACTGGGGTTTAATTATATCCAAACACAAGAGCAAAGTCTCTGAGTGACTAATGAGCCTGTAACACTGTTAGGATATGTCTGTCTGCCCCCACGATGCAAGACGTGGGAGGCAAAAATGCACATGAAGCAAATGTGTGAATAGACTCGAGAGCCTAGAAAACCAAAGAACACGCTGTTCACTGAGCAAAAACCCCTGCAACTAACTGAGTGCTTTCTATATACAAAACACACTCTGCAGGGTTCCTCCTCAGCTGACATGGTGGTCTCACAGGGAGCCATCAGGATTCAGCTCCTGGTGTGGCAGAAGTTTTGGGGAGTTGTTTCCGATCCCCTGGAGCTGGGGTTGCAGCTGGTTGTGAGCTTCCACGTCTGTGCTGGATATCGAGCCCTGGCCCTCTAGAAGAGAGAGCATCTAGTACTCTTCACCACTGAGCCACCTCTCCAACCTCCCTAAACCAGTGGTTCCCAACCTCCCTAATGTTGTGACCCTTTAATACAATTCCTTATGCTGTGTTGACCTCCAAACCATAAAGTTATTTTTTGTTGCTACTTCATAACTGTAATTTGGTTACTTTTATGAGTCCGAAATATCTGTGCTTTGTGATGGTCTTAGACAACTCCTGTGAAAGGGTGATTTGACCCCTCCCCTCTCCAAAGAGGTAATCATCCAAAGGTTGAGAAAGGGTCTAGACTGTTTACAAGTGGAGAATTCCAGCTAAGTACAGGCAAGCAAGCAGATAAGTGTGTGTGTGTGTGTGTGTGTGTGTGCGCGCGCGCGCGCGTGCGCGTGCACGTCTGTGTGTGCGCGCGCGCGTGTGCGCGCGTGTGTGCGCGCGTGTCTATTTCCCCCTGCTGTTGACTGGATGTGAAGTAAGCAGCTATATCAAGGTCCTTCTTGCTATGATATCCTTGCAGGCTGTACCATGGAACCGTGAGCTTAACAAACCCCTGTTCCCTCCGTTGCTTTTGGCAGAAGTATTTTACCTCAATAATTGCAGCAAACCAGAACACAAATTGGTATCAAGGTAGTGGGACCACTGCTGTGATAAACTTGACCTGCCTTTTAGACTTTTGAGCTATTTTGTGGAAGAATTTGGGATGCTGGGCTGGAAAAGCCACTGAGCACTCTGTTCTTGTGGGAGCTGGACGATGGCAGAACAGTTCGGGACAGAGCTTTCTACCGGCTGCCCCCAGTGGCCACTTCCACAGTGACCTGTTATAGTTCTCTCAGGAACTGTGTCCACTAGCCCAGTTAGGCTGAGATTGTGTCCCAATTCTCCCTTGTCTACCAGCAATGGCTAGAGTCTTACACCCATTTCCCAAACCTTCACTCTGCTGCTCTGATTCCATCTTGTGCAGCTTGGCAGTGAGCCTGGAATTTTGTTGTCTGACACCATTTCTGGAGAGATGCGAACAATTCTACTCCCCCAAAGTAGAGAACTGATGACAGACCAGAATAACGATATTGCCAAAGGGCATCTTCATCAACCAACGCATTTATGCAGCAAATGCTCATATGCATAAAATAAAAACAAGTCATAAATTGAAAATATGAAATCTTATCCTCTATCTGTTCATATGCTTACTGGCCATCTGAATTTCATTAGTAAAATGTCTTTTTGAAAATATTTTAGGGCCTAGGGACATGGCTCTGTGATTAAAGGCACTGGCTGCTCTTCCAAAGGACCTAGGTTCAATTCCCAGCACCTACATGACAGCTCACAACTTTCTATAACTTAGTCCCATGAGATCCAACACATTCTCCTAGCCTCCATGGTTACTGTATAAATGTGACATGCAGACAGACTACACACACACACACACACACACACACACACACACACACACACACACAAATATTTTACCCACTAATTTTAACTGGCTGTTTGTTTTCTTATCATGGAGTTGGTAAGAAAATATATTTTTGGCCAGATTATGATGTGTTTTCTTCAAGTTCATGATTTGGATGTTTTATTTATTTTCTTCATCATGTCTTCTGTACAGGAGGATCTTATGCATGGATGCTTATAGCAATTTTATTCATAATTAAAAAAAACAAATTCCTGGAGTTTGGAAGGGCATGTAGGACTCTCAGACAATTGTATGATCTCTCTTCTGCAGTGTCCTATGAAACATGAATTATAGAAAATATATTGGAGCAGACCTTGGGCGCAAATTCCGCATCCAGTCCCACAACACCCAGAGAAAGCTCCACTCCCAGGTGCTCTAACATGCCCAGGATCATAGGATCAGAGGTGAGGAGGACACAACATCTGTCCCAACACCAGGAGTAACTGGGACAATCGGGACCCAGACACACAGGAACTCAGTACAGTGGCATGGGTTACTCCTGGTCTGTCTGGGCTTGTGCCCTGAGCAGACCTTGGACGCAAATTCCTCAGCCAGTCCCATAATACCCAGAGGAATCTCTACTCACAGGCATTCTAACGGACCCAGGATCACAGGATCACAGAATCACAGGATCACAGAGACAGCTTGACTCTGAGGAGTTCTGACACAACCAGGATCACAGGAAGGACAGGCTCCAGTCAGATTTAGCAAGGGCAGGTAGCACTAGAGATAACCAGATGGTGGGGGGGCAAGCATAAGAAAATAAGCAACACAAACCAAGGTTACTTGGTATCATCAGAACCCAATTCTCCCACATAACAAGTCCTGGACACACCATCCCATTGGAAAAGCAAGATTCAGATCTAAAATCACTTCTCATGATGATGATACAAGACTTAAAGAAGGACAGAAATAACTCCCTCAAAGAAATACAGTAGAACACAGGTAAACAGCTAGAAGCCCTTAAAAAGGAAACACAAAAATCCTTTAAAAATTACAGGAAAGCACACTCAAACAGGCGAAGGAAATGAACAAAACCATCCAGGATCTAAAAATGAAAATAGAAACAATAAAGAAA
>NW_022196911.1:7938658-7951359 GCF_008632895.1 Mastomys coucha | reverse complement strand
TGGGCCAGTAAATATCTTCAACAAAATTATAGAAGAAAACTTCCCTAACCTAAAAGAAAGAGATGCCCTTGAACATACAAGAAGCCTACAGAACTCCAAATGGACTGGACCAGAAAAGAAATTACCCCAGTCACATAATAATCAAAAGAAAGAATTTTAAAAGCAGTAAAGGAAAAATGTCAAATAACATATAAAGGCAGGCCTATCAGAATCACACCACACTTCTCACCAGAGACTATGAAAGCTAGAACATCCTGGGCAGATGTCGTAAAGATCCTAAGAGAACACAAATCCCAGCCCAGGCTACTATACCCAGCAAAACTCTCAAATACTATAGATGGAGAAAACAAGATATTCCATGACAAAAACCAAATTTACACAATATCTTTCCACAAATCCAGCCCTGCAAAGGATAATAGATGGAAAACACCAACATAAGGAGCAAAACTACTCCCTAGAATAAGCAAGAAAGTAATCTTTCAACAAACCCACACAAACCTAATTCCACCTGTAACAACAAAAATAACAGGAAGTAATAACTACTTTTCCTTAATATCTCTTAATATGAAAATTAATATTACCAACATATCTTAATCGATTGAAATCCAAAAATATGAGGAATTAGAAATTTGTTGGCTGTCATCCAGTGGTCTCTCTAAATTTGGTAATTGGAGAAATAAGTCCAATATTGTATAATCCATATACACTTTCTGTTTGTACATGACAGTGTCTTCCTGTGTACCACATAATGGTCTTGAAATCATGCTTCTCCTATCTCAGCCTCTCTATTAGTAGGATTGTTTATTTGATGTTTTTACACTATACTATGGTTTTCAGAAAAGCTTACATATTTATTTATACAGCCAAAAGAAATGTAGACAGTTAATTTGGGAGGTGGCTTGTAAAAGAACAACAGTGAGACTGAATGCTTTGCTTGATGTTTGTAACTATTGTATCAAGTTTGAAGAAGAGGACTTTATAAGTTACTCTTTCTCTGAGATGAATGCTTTTCCAAACTATCACAGCCAATGAACCAGATTCTTACCCTCACCTAATGTTTGTGCCACCCTCCAAACAGAACCATTGTTCATTGAAACAGTTGGTGAATGACTTTATGGATAGACCATCTTAATACACATGCCATTTCTTAAATGAATGTAACCTGTTCTCTGTGGGCTGAGAATGAAGACAATCACTCAAGTCAAACAGCTTTGACCATAGCAGGAAATCTGTATCCAAAAATCATGCCTATAATTCATTCCTTAGCACAGCAGAACTGTCAACTCTCAGCTTAGCTATGATGGAGGTAAAAATCCTTTGGTGAAGTGAGGGTCATTGAAGTACAGCCTTATTACAATGAACTCCAATGTCTAAATATTGTTCTTATTTTGGGTTTGTACCACAATAAGAGCCAAGATTTTAAGCTCTAGTAAAAACAAAACAAACAAATAAACAAAAAGACTTTATCTATTCATGTTCATTTAAAAAAAAAGTAGTGATATATTATTTTGAAATATACAGTTAATATGTTTGGAGTTATTTAAAGTTTATATTGAGAAAAACGTATGTACTTTCAGTATTGCTGCAGACAAGCATCTACATAAGGCTGTTTAATTGACTGTTGTTTTATATCAAACAATTTTTATAATACTCATTTTTATTGTTACAATATTTTATAAATTTTAAAGAATATGACAAAAATAAAAAATAAAAAGTATGGCAGGTATTGAAGTGGGGATCTCTGGGATGAGTTGGGGTACAAAAGGGAAACAAGAATGTGATATAATTCTATTTACTTAAAATATGTTTTTAAATGTTAACAAATTCAGATAAATTGAAATTATGTGTCTTATCTCATCATAATGCAATAAAACTTAAATCAATAAAAATAAAGAAAAAGAAAATAAATTGGTGGTTTGAGGGCAGGAGGCAGTTTGAAGGGGTTATTTAAGGTGCCAGAATTGCTTTGTTGTGAGTTGTGGTTACATGGTCTCATGCATTTTCAAAACTTACAGAAATCTGCACCAAAGAAGACGGATTTCACGGTGCGTAAGATTTCAAACCGTCCGTAAAACAAGGGTTACAGGTGTGCGTATAGAGATGCTGATGCTGAGCAAGCACTCTTAACAATACATGGACAAACAGATAAATAGTATTTTCCTGGTCATTTTTCGAACTGTGAAAATGGGCACAGGCCATTTTGAACTATAATTTATCCCAGACATAATCTGACTACAGATAGATCAAGACCAAGAAAACCCTCTGCCCTGGCCAGCAAGGTTAGGTGCCACTCCGATCACTGCTTATTTCCCATTACCTACAACATTCCCAGCAGTTAAACGGCACTTTCTCGAAAGGAGCTACAAGTCACCAAATAAGTATTTCCTATAGGATAAGGCACCTCCAAAAACATTCTAAGTGGAATCCAGAGAGTGTCAAACAGCTGTGCCTCCCAGAGAGCTAAACCATTTGGGATGGCAGTTCACAAACAATATTTTAAATCTAACATTTAGTCCCCATTTTCTAATCTAGCATGAAAAATAAAAGACACCATGACAGTTGTCATAGTTCAGCTTATCCTATGCAGTGGCTGGGGGCTGTGCACAGGCCAGGGCCTGTCTATTACCTATCCTGCTAGCACAGACGGCACTCCAGAGTTTGCTGAATGAAAGACAGGATGAATAAACGCTAAACAAAAAGAAAGCCTGACAAGTTCTAGATGTCAGGGCATGGATGGGTCCGTGTCACCCTTCAGGTGACCTTGGCTCTAGGGAGACCTGTGCCCCAGGAGAAAGCTGTTGTTGTCACTGTGCCCAGGACATCGTCAGCCACACTTTTATTCCCTAATAAACCTCATACTCATTACAGCAGGGAATTCCTTACGCGAAGCTTTGAACACCGAGCGTTGGGTTCCCCTCTCTGATCCCTCTACATTTTAGCCTTCCCAAACCTCCCAGGAGGTGGTAGTGAGTGGCCTTGTGAGGGTAGATCAGCAGAATGCAACCCAGGCTTGCCAAGGGCCAAGTGGGCAGCCTGGGATGCTTTGTCATCCAGTCTGGGGTCAGGAGAAAGGAGGAGGAGGGTGCAGAGGATGGATAAGCTGGTGTTACCTTGCTCTCTCAGAACGGGGGAAGAACTGTGAAGGGAGTCTGAGGTTTAGTCTTTCCCTCTGAGGGCTTGATAATTTTAGTCAATCAAATATACAAACAACAGGAAAAAGAATATACAAGTCTCATTGTGTGCAGGAGCCACTTGAGTTCAGTCTGCAAGGGGGAGGGGACGACGGCTGGACCTTCCTTATAGCTCAGAAAGAGGTCAGTTTCTGAGAAAGGGAGGTGACCCAGGAGGGGGAAGGTGCACTCCCGGGATGCAGATGGTCTTCCAGGCAGCAGCCCCTGTGGCCACTTCTGTCTGGGCTGGTATCTGATCCTTTGTCTCCTCTTCCTGCAAGCAGTGTTCCTACATGGAAAACACGACACTGGGTGGACATGCCTCTGCTGTCTACTGAAGGGACAGCCTGTCAGAGCCCTTCCTGTGACTGCAGGGCCCTGGAGCTTCACCTAGAGTAACCAACTCTAAATCTGCAAAAGAAATACATTTGGGGTGGGACTTTTTCTTACTCACATGGACATGGGTGTCTTTTCCCCTAAACTTGACTAAACTTTTTAAGGAAAACCAATACACAATTACTGAGTAGATAATGTAGGCTGAAAAAATACTTAATAAATTTAATTAAATAAGAACTGGGTTATTCAGGAAGTAAAAAAAAAAGTCACTATCTCTTGGGTAGAAAATACTGTTTTAATTCACATTATCCACTATGCTTTTTCACTCATGGTTATCCATGGAGTCTAGGGATAGAAGGTTCATTTCTGTCAAAGCTCAAAACAGAGAGCCATTTGCATTAACCAAGTAGAGGTGGGAAATGAGCTTGAACCTGGCCCCTGGAATTACCTGAGACAGCTGCTCTGCAATCAGGGTTTGTGATAAGGATGAAGCCAAATGCAAATTTAGAGGGAGAGCAGGCTTGATTGATTAGTGATGTCTGTCCCAAGTTAGGGAAAGGTGAGTGGAGGCCCATGTGCTGGTGGGAAGGGTCTCTCTCTGCCTAACCCATCCTGTGCTTTCTAGGAATCAGTCTAGTCTAGTCTAGTCTAGTCTAGTCTACTCTTGTCTAGTCTAGTCTAGTCTAGTCTAGTCTAGTCCAGTCTAGTCCAGTCCAGTCCAGTCCAGTCCAGTCTATCTCACCCCTTCCCATCCCATCCCACCCCATCTCACCTCATTTATTTGCCTAATAATAGAATGTTAGTTGTCTCCTTCACTGTCAGAGGCTCTATCTTGGGAGCACTTCAGATACAGAGAAGGGTAGAATTTCTTTGAAAACACAATTGCAGCGGACTGAGGCTAGCCTGTCATTTCATTTTGGATTTGAGAATGTTTCTCAAACTTCCTTCTCCAGCTCCTCTATGAAGTAGATCTGTGGTGCCTTTTCTAGAAGCCCAAGAGTCTCACCACATCCAAAGTGAAGCCATTTTACAATGAGCCCTGTCCTAATGAGGCAACTCACTTGCCTCTCTCACTTCTCATTCCCTACATGTCCATCAGGAGAGGCCAGGCTCCTCTTCTGTTCTCTAGTCAGGCCAAGGAGCAGCTGATTGGATCCACATGCCTAGTCAGAGCCTCATCCAGCACCTCTGAGTCTGATCTGAGACACTGGGGCAGGAGGCTCAGTACAGCGGAGCTTAACAGCTGTAGGATCTAGGGATGTCATGGTGTGCCTTAAGGGCAAATGCAAATAGTGGTCATTCAGGTAATAGGCATCCAGCAGAAGCTGGTCTCTAGGAGAAAATTGAGCATGCACACACAGAACATGAATAGGAGTTATCAAGCCAGGAACCCAGAAGAGCCCAGGTGACCTAGCAGCACATTCATTACACAGTAACTCCTGTCTCAAGACTGTGGCTCATTTGCTTACCCTCTAAGACAGTGAGCTCTGTTTTCCTACAGCAACTCCGAGCTCAGCCTAATCTGAGACTGGGGCATGATCTAGGATCTGACTGATATGTTTGGAAAGATGCTTTACATCAAATAAATCATCCACACATGACACCTTAAAAATATTCTTTTTATTTATTTATGTGTATGAGTGTTTGTTTGTGTGTGTGTGTGTGTGTGTGTGTGTGTGTATGTGAGTTTATGTGCACCAGATTGTGTAGGTATCTGCAAAACCCAGAAGACTGAGTCAGATCCTCTAGAACTGAAGGTACAGGTAGTTGTGAACCAACAGATGTAGGTGCTGGGAATTGAACCCAATCCTCTGCAAAACAGTTACTCTGCATGTGTGTGTGTGTGTGTGTGTGTGTGGTTTTTCAAGACAGTGTTTCTTTCTTTGTGTTGTCCCAATTGTCCAGAAACTCTCTCTCTAGACCAGGCTGGCCTCAAACTCAGAGATATCCACCTGCCTCTGCCTCCCAAGTGCTGGGGTGAAAGGCATTCACCAACACTACCTAGTAACAGTTCATCATAAAGAGATGGTTGGAGGCACTGTATACAAAGTTACAGGTCTGTGAGTTAGAGAGCTGCTCATGGGTTAAACACACTAGCTTCCCTTGCAGAGGACCCAGGTTTGATTCCCAGCACCCACATGGCAGCTGATAACTGTAACTCCAGTTCTACAGGATCCAGCGCCTTCTAAAGACACAGACCTATATTCAAGCAAGACAGCCATACACATAAAATAAAATAAATATAATAATGAAAATACTGAAAAAGTAGGGTCTTTTTCTTACAGGCCTGAAGTTGACTCTGACAGTGGGATTGTTCTGTAATTACTCATAATGACTAAAACCTGTTTTCCTGGCATTCTCAAATTCCCTGCCTTGCCACCAGCTGACCCAGATATGTAGCCTGAATAGGTCAAAGAGAAAAGAAGTAAGTCAAAACTCATTTGGAAAATGCTGAAAGTTGTGTCTTAAGTAAATGGCTACATTAAATGTGCCAGAAGCTGCCTACAAGTTTTAAATGGCTCCCAAGATCACAACCCAAGTGAAGGGCCTTCCAAGCAGGAAGCGTGGAAACCCAGGACCCAGCCATAAAACACAAAGCTCATGAAGATGGTGGTCAGAAAATAAAGACTTTAAGACAAATAAATAAATATTTTAAGACCAAAGACACAAATATATGAAATAACATGTGACTATATGTGTGTGCATGTTAATGTTGTGTGCAAGTGTGTATATAAGTGTGTGTGCATGTATGAAGGCCAGAGATAAATCTTGGGTGTTATTTCTTAGAAGCCATCCATGTCGGTATGTGTGCGTGCTGTTAGTGAGTAGTATTCTTGTTTATGTGAGTGTGAACACTTGTATGTGGGGCCTCTCCCTTAACTAAAAGCTCATCAGCTCATTGGTTCAGTTAGGCTAGTCGGCCCTCCAGTACTGGGGTTATAGGTATAAGCCACCATGCCCAGCTTTTCATAACAGGGCTTAGGATTCTGACTCATGTCTTCAGGCTTAAATATCAGGAACTTCAACAACTGAGCTATTGCCCAGGCTCCTACCTTTGAGACAGGGTCTCTCAATTGGTCCGAAACTCACCAGTTTTGTGAGGTTGGCTGTCAGTGAGCCGCCTAGGTTTCACTTGTTTCTGCCTGGGATTAAAAGCACATGCCATGACACGTGTGTGTGTGTGCACACGCATATATTTGTGTATTTTAATGTGGGGTCTAACTCAAATCACAGCAAGCACTGAGATCTCTCCCCAGCCTAGTATACGTTACTTTAAAATTAGGATTTTTAAATGTGGAAAACTCAAACTCAAGACTATTTAGACTTTTCCTAAAAGCGATAGATCATAAATGTCTTCAGGCCTCACACACTGTTTGTGGTCGGTGTTCCAAGGCTATTGGCTTTTGTCTTTCTCATTAGTATCCTCTACAGGGCTTCACACATGTACAGACCATTCTGGATTTACAAGCACATATAGCAGGTGGGTCTCAGGCCGATGGATCAGCATCCTGGGGTGTGTTTCAGGTTTCCCTTGGGGAAGGACAGCTCTCCATTTACAAAGACACTCATTCTTGGTTGGGAGTTTCTACAGTTAGTTGTCATTCTGGGCCAGTTTTCTTTCTCTGTAACCCCAGAGGCATCTACTCTGACTTCTAGAGTTGGCAAGCTCTATCTTTCCTCACAGGCTTCTGGGGAGGTGGCATTTTTGTTTTTAGGCAGAGCATCTGGTGGGCGTAACTACAGTGTGGAGTCATATTTTCATATGTTCCTCTGTCTTCAATGTCACCCTGCTGTCAATGGCCTTTTCAAAGTGTCACATCCAAGATGACCACTGGAGATGTATTTGATGTACTCTGTCATTTATTTGAATGGAATGTTGCTGATAGCACTACCCATGGTGGTTTGTTTTTTGTTACCAACTTGACTAGAGCCTAGAGAAGCAATGAGAAACCAGAGGGATAGTCTGTAACGGGGGTTCCCCGTGGAAGCTGGCATGTCAGCTGGAGTGGAATGCCCACCCGTAGTGTGGATGAATGTTTTTCAGTCATCTGAGGCCTCAGGAAACAGAGACAGAGGAAAGACAGCAGGCTTTCCTGCTCCTAGAGCTGGGGCATGCTCTTCTACAAAAAGAATTCCAGGATCACTATCTCTGGAAACCACTGGGCCTTTGGGCCTCTTGGGTCTTTGATCTTGGCCTGAGAGTTACTGGCATAATGGTTCTAGGCTCTACAGCCCTAAAACCAGTTGTACTGCCAGAATGCCAGCCTCTCCAGCTTTCAGACAGACTGTTGTGAGACTTGTCATCTTGTGTAATTACGTGAGCCAATTGCTTCAGTTAAGACCTTCAAATAGCATCTATGTATCTACATATCTCTGTATCTATGTGTCTAAGTATGTATGTATGTATGTATGTACATATGTATGTATGTATGTATCTATCTATCTATCTATCTATCATCCATGTATCTACCTTCTATTCATTCATCCTCTCTCTCTCTCTCTCTCTCTCTCTCTCTCTCTCTCTCTCTCTCTCTTTTAAAATTTTTGTGTCTGTGTCTTTGTGTGTGTGTTCATGTGTGTGCAGCTCCTCATAGAGACCAGAAGAGGGTGTCATATTCCATGGATCTGGAGTTAAAGAAGGCTGTGAGCCACCAGATATTGGTGCTGGGAACTAAACTCCTCTATAAGAACAGCAAGTGCTCTTAACTGCTGAGCCATCTCTCCTGTCTGTCTGTCTGTCTGTCTGCCTGCCTGCCTGTCAGTCAGCCATCTATCTCATGGTTATATCACCCTAGAGATCATTCCTAACTGATTGCCTATGCTGTAGTTCTTGTTTGGTTGCTTTGACTTTGGTTTTAGCTGCTTATCTTCTGAAGGTTATGGTAATTTCCATCACCTTAGCACAATGCGGGGACTTAATGCCACCAGCTCCCCCGCACTCCTGCACCATGCTCTGCCCTTCGGTGCTTTTTGTCAGGAGTGGCCTTCAGACCCAGCAACACTTTCTCCCGCCTCATCTCCATCTCAGCTCTGCTGACGCTGACACTTGGATGCAGGAAGATAAGCCCTTTATTCACAGGGCTGTCTGGGGAATATAGGAAGTCAGAAACCTTTGTAACCATGGAAACAAAGGGCCAAATGCACTCTCATGCGTTACAGTCCAGGAAGGAAGATGCTTCTATTTCAAGATGTTAAGACAGAAAAGAAAGGAAAATTGAATTTTAAATGACATGACTTTAAAATCATGACTTTAGACTTTTAAGCCTAAAGTATTCATTCATCTGGGAACACATTAGATACAGAGGCTGGGGGGAGTCAGTCAGGAAAGCACTTGCTATAGAAGCATGAGACCTGAGTCTGATACTCAGGGCTCACCTAAGAAGCTGGGTATGCTGGCACATCCTTGAAATCCCAACACTGGGGAGGCAGAGACAGGCAGACCCCTGGGGCTCGCTGGCAGGCCAGCCTAGAACAATCTGTAGACCCCAGCTCTCAGTGAGAAACCTTTTCTCAAGGTCTTGCTTAAGTGTGATAGCTGCTGAGGGTTGATGGCTGAGATGAGCTGTGCCTCTGCACATACATCTACCTACACACACACACTAAGATGCACACGAGCCCCGCCCCAGTGATTGTCTGTCTCTATCTGTCTTTCTGTCTCAGTCTCTGTCTCTCTGTCTGCCTCTGTCTGTCTCTCTCTGTCTGTCTCTTTCTCTCTCCACCCTTTCTTTCCATGTTTCAACAAAGGTAATAAAGTCATTCCCCTGATATGAGAAGACTGGAGGAGAGTGCTTGGCAATGGTGTTATTCCTAAGGCCATCATGACTTGAGTCAAGCAGCATCTACAGGAAGCACGCATAACTTTTAAACTGAAGCAATAGTCTTCAGAGAACCTATTCCCCGGAGAACTCAGAAAGATAAGAACAAACAGATCCTTTGTCCACAAAGTCTTGCACACATTCATCTAAAGAACAATTATAAATTTAGAGCAAGTTTAATCAATATTCTTGATGAGTGTGAATATGTATATGCATATATACACACACACATATATATATATCAAAATTGAGAATTTACAAGTAAGATTTGAGGCACTTAGCCCAGTGATGGGTAAGTCTTTAGGATAAATCTCAAAGAGGGTATACTTCCTTTGGTAAGTCCGGTAATTCAATTCTACTTCAAACAAAGACGTGTGAAACTTAACATTGGCTGGAAGAATAGAGAAGCAGAGAGCATTCTGTGAAGCCAGGAGAACATGCCAGTGCTGTTCCCTGGAGATCCCGGAGTGTTCAGGTTTTGTGCCTGGAGAGTCTAGAAATCACACTGGATCCACTGCAGGGTTGATGTCCCTGGAAGGTGTGAGTACAAACGATCGAAGTGCAGAGAAGTGAAGTTTCAGCAAAACTGAATTGTATGTATAGTCCAGACCAAGAAATGTGGCCAAATTCTGACTGAAGAGGACCAAATGCCATGTCCACCCTGTGGCCTCCTGACACACTGGGGCAGCAGGCTGGGAACACTGTCTTTTTTTTGTCCAGAGTCCCTAGCACAGGTTAGTCACACAGGCTGGGAGGATGAACTTGCAGCAGACCCCATCCTGTGGTCACCACTTCCCTGGGATGGAGACTCCACATTCATACCAGCCCACATAGTAATAGGGGGTTCCAAAACCAATGTGTCCAAAGCTGACGGGCTCCTGGCGGTACTGGCGATAGTAGCCTGGAAAGGCAGTGGGAAAAAGAGGGAAAGACTGGAGTTACTGACAGGAAAACTTCTCACCCCGCAGTCTGCTTTCAGACAGAACATTTTGGTGAACATTTCTGAGTGCTGTTTGTGAATACACTGGGCCAGTTTGATGTGTCACAATAAAAGTACGTCTACTCCCAGGTCATATTTCATTTCGTGGGTGATAAACCTTTCTCACTCGTCACCAAAGAATGTGATTTCAGCCACCACTAGAGAGAATCCACAGAGGAACACACCCTGGTCTAGGGAAACTACACATCACTCAACCCCATTCTGTTCTCTGAGTTCAGAGCTTCTAACCTCCCAGAACTGCTCAACTCCAAGGTTTAAGCCTGTGAACTTGGAGCAGACTTGTAGATCTTTCTAGAAAAAAAAAACCTGCACATTGCTGACTTCTCAAAGTATAAGGATGCTCCAACATCCTTGGAATGTCTGGGAATCTCTTTGCTCTCAACTTTGGCTTTATTTCCCTCCTGCCAAATAATGACTAGCCATGCCACTCTATCAGTGAGCACACCAACCAGTCATGGTCAGTTCTACAACTTTAGCACAGAAACACTAAGGAAGACAGATAACACAGGACTGTAGCAGAAGCTGGGACACTGCAAGAACTGAAAATATATGGGCTATGTAGATGTTGTGAATCCATTGTGATGAACTGAACTGGCTTACATATTTGACCCAACATGACTCTAGATATTCCCAGTGAAGAATTGTTAGGTGAGGTTATAATTTAAATCAGTAGACTAAGCAGATTGTCTCTACAATGTGACTTCACATGATCAGGTAAAAATCTTAACAGAAATGATTACTAAGTCCTAATAGAAAGATGTGGTGGATGGACTCCACCGCACTCACTGCCCATGTTCATCCATATGGTAAGACTCAACTTGTACTGCCTGTCCTGACAACCTTCTTTAACCCTTGAGTGTTTGCCTCCCTTGATTCAGGTGGTCACTTTGAATCTAATTCCTTGACAAGAGGACATCTGTGTGGTACAACCTGTTGTTATTTATATATCACAGTGTCCACTATCATGAACATTCTACAGATCTGCTTTCTCTTCTTGGTGACAGAGCTTGTTTCTGAGAGCAGGGATGGGGTCTTAAATACCCCCTTGTATTTCCAGTTTCTCAAGGCCTGTCCCAAGGCCAGCATATGGTAGAAGTACTTCAATTCCTTGATTCCCTAATTCTTACCTTTTATGATCCAAAGTGCTCCCAGCATGAATCTCTAAATTATAAATCAAAGGCAGAGCTACCATACATTTTTCTCATTATAGCCATTTTCTTCCACCCACCCACCCCCAGTATAAAATAGCAGCTCTGTTCTTCTTACCTTGAATGGTGGGGAGGGCTTCTACATAAGACTGAGGCCCTGTTCTTCCATCCAGGTGCGAATCTACAAACTGACAATGGTCTTCACCTCTTCCCCAGCTGTCTCCAATGCTGTAGAATGTGTCTGCATAAGGGAATGTCACAGGCTGTTGACTGCTAGAGAGTGTCACTATCGGCTTATGAGAACAAGCTTTTGAGACTGTCTAAATTTGGAACATTACGATTCCATAGTTTCCATGTCTGAAAAATGTTTGTAATGGTACTTAACATATGTTCAGTGGGGGGACCTTGAGCAATACAACCAGCTCTGATGTGTAAATGATGGACCTTGTAATCCTCAGCTTTCCAGAGAGAATAAAGGAAAACAGAATGAAGAAGAGATTGGAAGTCAGTCAGGTCTGGGAAGTTCATTAGAACCTATTTCCATAGTTTCAGGCACCGGGTGCTGTCCGTGGTGCTGAAGCACAACTCAGGGCTGGTCCATATTGTGTTTCCCATGCCAGGGTCTGAAAGATTATTATACAATCTTTCCTAGAGATTTTGAAGGGAAAAAGATGTAAAGAGATAAGAAGAGACACATAAAGATGGGGGAGGGAAGGAGGGAAGGAGGGAGAAAGAGAGAGAGAGAGAGAGGGAGAGAGAGAGAGAGAGCGCGGTATCTAGCAATGAGATGAGGCAGGTAAACTCCAGAGTTGGGGATGAGGTGGTTTTGATAAATGAATCTTTTCTAGCAAGAAAAATAAATAAATTAAAAAACAGTTTAGTCTAGTTGATTTTGGATTTGGATTCCATTCCTAAAATGTAAGGAATATAATAAATATTACATTTCCCCTAGCATGTGAGCTGTGAGCTCCATGTCTCAGGCATCTGCTTTCCAAGTCAGTAATGGACAGAAGTTTACCGTAGCAACCCATGTGTAAGACTTACCTTTGAGATTGTCACTAAGGTAGATCTTATACCTTAGAGAATTACAAAGAACGACTCCCACAAACTTTTTGTACCATGTCCGTTTCACATACTGCCGACCATGGCAGTCAGTGTAGCCAGGATCATGCTTGAAAGCAAATGGGATCCAGATGGGCTCGCCACCTTGACAACACACACACACAAAAAA
>NW_022196911.1:7934898-7938648 GCF_008632895.1 Mastomys coucha | reverse complement strand
AAAAAAACCACCATCTGAGGTACAGTGGGTTACAGGGGTTATTGTCCTACACAAACTATCAGACAACTACCTTCCTTCCTCTCTGGGCTTCTCTAAGCAAATAGAAGAATTTCTTTTCTTAATACTAGAGTACACTGGGGTATTATGGGTTGGACCCAAAATGTCCCCCAACAGCTCATGTGCTAAAGGTTTGGTTTGCTTCTGATGGGCTGTGAAGAGATCATTGGATTAGGAGGGTTCTCACTTCATCATGGGCTAACCCACTGATACATTCACACTGGAATCAAGGAGGGGCCTGGTGAAGGAAACAGGTAACTAGAGGCTGGCTGCCTGCCTGCTGTGGAGAACAGCTCTGCTCCACGTGTCCTTCAGCCAGAATGTTCTCCCTAGGCCTAGGAGCAAGGAAGCCACGTGGCTATGCTCTGAAATCTCAGAAAGGATAGACCAAAATAAGCTGGTTTTCTCAGGCCTTTTGTCAAGTCATCCAAAAGCTAACTACAATATCTGAAGGGCAGGGTTCTTTCTATGCTAGAGTATTTAGATCTTGGTATTTTAACAGAGGACTTTCAAAGCTCAAGAACATCTCAAGGAAAAGCAGCTACATAGGCACATTTGACCTTTGGGACATGTGACAGTACTCCAAATCCCTCGACCACGTGTCCTGCTCTTTCTCTCCCTCTTTATTCCTATCTTGAACTTGAAACACAGAGCTTGCTCAGGTCTTCGGGGAAGGGGAAGGGAAAAGGAGGTTAAATATCCTAGTACACTTGCTGCATTTTGCCAACTTTTTCCCACTTTAAGATGCTCGTGGGGGCCATGTAAACAAAGTACCTAGTTTACAGGCATTGGCTATTCCCATCAACATCTATATTAAAGCATTTTCAAGTCATTCTCTTCCACAAAGAGAATGGAGGGTGGATGAAAAGTCATGCAGATGTAAAGTGCTCCACCATTTCTACTTGTGGGTCACCATAGTGACCGTACAGCTCACACCCACCATTTACATCTCACGCCCACAACCGGTGTGTCAGAATCCTCGAGATGAGAAACTCACCTGGTGGTCTCACAACAAGCATAGGATTGTCTGTAAGTGAAAAACAAGTAAATGACTTTGTAACATACATTGCAGTTGGGAAAATGTTGAAATGCCGACTATAATTAAAAGAGCTAACCAAATTGGAACAGAGGGAAGAATAATAAGGTTTGCTTATCAGATACCAGAGTATTCCATAGTTTTCACTTTGCAAGCATTGTCTTTTGAGAAATACTCTCTAGGAAACTGCTTTATTGTTGACACAGAAGCTGTGAGTTTCTGGAAGTGATGTTTTGAAATTGTGTGCCATGAAAGCAATTCATATGTGTATATACATAAGTATGTATACTTCAGGCTGGTCAGATGGCTCCATGAGTATGAACCTGGTTTCATCCCTAGGATCTGTGTGGTAAAAGAAGAGCAACTCTTGAAAGCTGTCTCTGACCTCCACATGCACATTGTGGAATGCACACACATACACACATGCACACATGCACACACATACTCTCTCACAGACACACTGTGGCATGCAGACACACATGCACACACATACTCTCTCACATGCTCACTGTGGCATACACACACGCTTGTGCACATATACTCTCTCACATGCACACTGTGGCATACACACACACTTGTGCACATATACTCTCTCATATGTACACTGTGACATGCATACACACATGCACACATATACTCTCATATGCACACTGTGGCATGCACACACATACACTCTCGTATGCATACTGTGGCATGCACACACATACACTCTCATATGCACACTGTGGCATGCACACACATACACTCTCATATGCACACTGTGGCATGCACACACACATGTGCACATATACTCTCTCATATGCACATTGTGACGTGCACACACATGCACTCTCATAGGCACACTGTGGCATGCACACACACATATGCACACATATGTTCTCTCATATGCACACTGTGGCATGCATGCACACCTGAACACACATACATTCCCACAGGCTCACTGTGGCATGCACATACATACTCTCTCACAGGTACACTGGCATGTACATTCACACACATGCACACAATACTCTCTCACATGCACATGTATATACATGTGCTATGTTTATACACATATGCTCTTTCTCTCTTATATACATATGCATAAATAAATAAATTATGTAAAATTTTTAAAATAAATAAATAAATAAATGTTCCTGTTTTTAAACTTCCCGTTTGGGAAAGTCTGGAGATTTCTTAAACTGCTCTGCATACTATAGTCACACATTTTTTTCCATTCTTCAGTGTTTACCCAAAAGAAATTAAAATCCAAATCCAAACATTTGCACATAGACACTGACAGCATCTTTTCAATTGCCAAACAGTAGGAATAACTTAAATCACAGTTGAATAGGTTGCATGAGGAGGGTGTGGCATAGCTGTATAATGAAATACAGACCAGATAAAGAGAAATGACAGGCTAACATACACAATGCATCAATCAATCAAAAACTGATTAGATAGCCAGGCATGGTGGCTCACACCTTTAATCCCAATACTCAGGAGGCAGAGGCAGGTGGATCTCTGTGAGTTCAAGGCCAACCTAGTCTACAGAATTAGTCCCAGGATAGCCAAGACTATGCAGAGAAATGCTGTCTCAAAAAGCCAAAAACAAAACAAAAACAAAATAAAAACAACCCCCAAACAAACAAAAAATCCAAACAAACAAAAGATGATTCTTTGGAAAGAAGTCAGCCAAAAGATTCTAACTTTAGGGCAGGAATATCAAATCCTTGACAATGTGTACTTCGTGGGAGGGAGCAGATGTGTGCAGGATGGCAGAGCAAGCTGAATGAGGACGTGCCGTTTGGACAACGGCCAGGGATAAACATACTCAAAATCTGTGACATTTCATATCATACTTATGCTTTCACTGCAAAAGTCACTTCAGAGAATATAAAACTTGGTTTTGAAGGAGTTTTGCTTCAGAAAAAGATCCTTTTTCAGGTGGTGTTGGGGCAGACCTCTGCCACACTGGACCAGTCCTCTGCCCACTGAGCTATTTTGGGCAGCATATTGATTTTCATAAACGCGGTGTGTGGACTAAATAACTAACACTCTCTCCTCTCTTGTCATTCATCCTCTCCTTATTTTCATTTTTGCAATAGTGGGAGGAGAAGGCTTCATTCATTCTAGGCAAACATGGCTACTGCACTACATTCTCAGCTAGAAAACGGCATTTCAGGGTTTACACCTAATAGATCTGAACATATATAAAAGTCACAGAGCTTCCCCTCCACACCTAGAATATGCTATCACCCTAAATTTCCCTTGTGCTTCATATAGGCAGCTCCTTCTGGCACCATCTGCTCTGCATGAAGTGGAGATGTTAGTTTAAGAGGAGAAATCTAAGGATGCTCTTCTCCAATTCTCCAGAACAGAAGGATAGAGGTGAAAATGAAACAGTAGCAGAAAACAAACAAACAAACAAAAACACTTTGGGGGGTCACGGACTCTTTCACAGGGGTCACCTAAGACCATCAGAAAACATAGATGTTTGCATTACGATTCATCACAATAGCAAAATTGTACTTAAAAAGTAGCAACAAAAATAATTTTATGGTCGGGGGATCACCCCAACATGGGGAATTTGTTAAAGGGAAGCAGCATAAAGGAAAGTTGAGAACCATTGGAGTAGAAATTAAACTTGAAGTACTTAGTACAGATATTTCTACTTC
>NW_022196911.1:7893825-7934888 GCF_008632895.1 Mastomys coucha | reverse complement strand
TTAGATGGAGATGTGGCTACCTGGAGAAGCAGTTGCCTCCCAGGTCATCTAAGGTGTTTTTTTTTTTTTCCAGTTACTTGGAATAAAAATGTTGTTCTTAAACTTTAAAAGATGTGCTTGCACATGCCTATAATCCGAGAACTCAGTAGCCTGAGGCCAGCCTGGACTAGACGGCTATTTCCAGGTCAGCCTGAGCTATTCTGTCTCATTAAAACTAAAGACAAATAAACAAACAATAAAAAATCCAGCAATAAAGAAAGCTCTGAAGCTACTTTATGCTAATGAGTCAAACCCATCCTTAGATTGAAAACTAAATTTGTTTTTTTTTTTTTTTTCGTTAGAATTTGACCTCAGATAGGGACTCCAGGGGAAGACCAACAGGGTCAACTAACCTGGACCCTGGGGGCTTCCAGAAATTGAACCACCAACCAAAGAGCAAGCATGGACTGGACCTAAGCCCCCTGCATATGTGTAGCAGATGTACAGCTTGGTTTTCAGGCGGGTCCCCTAACAACTGGAGCTGGGGACTGTCCCTGAATCTGCTGACCACCTGTGGACCCTGTTCCTGTAACCGAGCCACTTTGTCTGGATTCAGTGAGAGAGGATGCACCTAGTCCTGAAGTGACTTGATGTGCCAGGGTGGGCTGATTCTCAAGGGGGATCCCCCTTCTCAGAGGAGAAGGGACAGGAGAAATAAGGGGAAGAAATGTGTAAGGGAAGATGGGAAAGGGGGGGCTGATGTTGAGATGTAAAGTGAATAAATAAATTAATGAAAAAAAAAAGAATTTGACCTCAGTTCTCTCCTAACATAGTGTGTGTGTGTTGGGGGATGTTTGCTTTATAAAAAGAAACCTGAACTCATCCAACAGAAAAGAAGGCATTTTCTTGCCTCAGTTTCCACTCTACCAATAGCTGTTGTTCTGATCATTTCTCTCATTTTCCAAAGCAAGCAATACAAAGATGACCATGCCCATACCTGATTCTGTCACAAATGAGACTGAAGGGCTGACAGGCCCATAGCCATGAGGGTTTTTGGCTTGAACTTTGAAGTAATATCTGAAATAGAAAGAAAACATCTTTTAAAAGAGAAGTTGACTTGACCTTTGGGTAATGAGTCAGATCCTTACAAGCATGTTTCCGTAGTAAGCTTGGAGTCGTGTTTGTCTGTTTTTAGACACACAGACACACACAAATAGAGATAGATAGATAGATAGATAGATAGATAGATAGATAGATAGATAGATAGATATGTAGATAGATAGATAGATAGATAGATAGATAGATAGATAGATAGATAGATAGATAGATAGACAGACAGAGAGAGAAAGAGAGGCAGAGTGAGACATAGGGAGAGCTGTTTATCCTCATGTTTTTCCCTGAATTTTCTCATTTTTGATAATTTCTTGAATGGTATATATAATTAATTCAGCACAGATATATGGCTGATGGACTGGAATGGAAACATTAGGCTGAGAGTTGCTCAGAGTGCTTTTCCTGGAGCATCCAAACAAACACTAGATGAGTCTTCCAGTCCATCCTTCAAAAATCTGCTTAAGACTCAGAGGCCAGTATAAGCTCCAAGAGAGAGGAGCTGGGGCAAAACAAAAACCAAAAACAAACAAACAAAACCCCACAGAGTAGAACTCAAACATTAACTTATCGAACATCTCCATCTCCATGGTAGATTCAACACAAATATGGCTTGTGACCGGCAGGAGAGGGTGGCTAGAGAGTGGCCTTTTCAGTGGAACTCACACGACAGCCCTGTCTGGAGCTTTGACTCCTCCAGGAAAGAGAAGCATGTCCAGGAAGAGGGAGTAGGAAACAAACTGAGGACAGAGGCTTTGCTGCAGGGCCATGCCTTGTCTAGAAACAGAGAATGTTCTGGAAAGCATGATGTTTTAGTCAGCTTGTTCATCGAGGAAGAAACGGAGTATCCAAGTATGTTTTACTTTGCCAATACTGATGCTCAAAGAAGAACTAGGGGCCAGTGCATCAGTTGGCACCACTGCTGTTAATTCTTGTGACCTCCTCATCCCGAGGTTCCACGAGGTTCTTCTAGGACTCATGAATGGTGACTTCATGAATGGTGACTCTTTGAACCTTAGAAATAGTGTTCCCCTCTAGCTTTTGGCTAGAAGAAATGTCTCACTTAACTATTTCAAAATCCTTTATCTGGTTAAGCTAGGTACGGATGCAGGTACTGACTAAAAACCACTAAGAAGTTTTAAGGAGGGGCGTTTTACATTCAGAGGGTGGCTACAAGCCATAGGTAATGGCATCACCACCTGTGGCCTCATAGCATGCCGACATTCAGAAAAGCCACTTGGTAAAATCTTAAATCATCCACATACTATGACTATTGTTTTTTTTTTTCCATTTCAATTCTTTTTTTTTTTTAAGGATACATACAATTAAGAACGTGTTTCCAAACCTCAGCTGACACAGAAGTTCATATTTCTTGATTATTCATGCTCTCAGTGGCTGTGGAGTGGTTTATGGCAAAACCCCACAGGCAGTTCTAAGGAAGGGGGGTGCAGAGAGGGGTTGCACACATCAACAACTCTAGCTGAATTTTGCCAACACTTTTTTTTTTCTTTAAAGAGGAGTAATTCAAAAATTAGGAGTGAGATCTATATCCAGAAGCCACGTGGGACCCTCCTGTGGCACAGCCCTTACAACCCTGATGGAGTGTGATCTAAGACTCAGCTTTTTACTGTAAAATTGGATTTTAAAATATGAAGACCCTAAGTAGTGATGGTAGGGCCCTCGTTTAGTGGCTAAGGTAGAATACACTTGTTTTAGTAAAACAAAAACAGAAACAGAAAAAACGGGATCTGACCACCAAGTTTTAGACTCTGGCTCCTCCTTTGAATGGATTGCTTTCTTGTCCCTCCTGAAAGACAACCTGTCCCTCCCCACTTCCACTAAGAGGCTGACTCAGCAGGATGGGTACCTGAGCTTTCATAGTAGCCAGAGAAGTCAAATCGTGGGGAGAGAAGGGGGTTCTGTTTACTGTATCCACGCTGCTCTGGCTGTGTTGTAGCTGCTGTGCGCATGGGTCCTGAGGAAATTTGACCAGAGAAGTCCCCATGCCACATCATACCTGCATACTCCACCCCAAGAGCCAAATGTCTGTGCCTGTCAGGAGGAGGCATGAGAGCCTGGGTGTAGGGGACAGATGGAGCCTCGTACTGTCCCTTGTCCCCTGACCCCCATTCTTCTCTTTTGGGAGCATTCGTTTCCCTAGAACATCTCAGGGTTTTGAGCTTCCTCTTCCTGGAGCAATTTTGCATTACCTCACCTTGCCTACCTCTTCTCTGGGTTACTGAACCATACGCCTTTGATCTAACTTTCTCCCAGTCTTGCCTGACTGGCCTCAGGCCAGAACAAGAATTCCTCCATTATGTACTCTCCCTAAACTCCCTCATGACACTGGCTATAGGAGTCTATATCTGGTTTTCCTTTTTAACATCTGTCTCTGCCGCCACACAACAAGTTCCATGAGGACAGCACTGTACACTTCAAGAAAGCTACATCTAGCTCACCCCCGTGCCCTAAACCGTGGTCAAAATAAATAGGGATAACTGCTTGAATGAAATTTGGACTCAGAGCCATGGTTAGAACAAGTATACTTCCACCTTACTCCACCATCACCTGACAGTCAAAATGGCAGAAATCCAATATGGCAGCCAAAGCTGTGGAAAAAACATTGGGCAAGGAAGAGGTCAGGAGACTAAGATTTAACTCTTGTTGCTGGTTGTTACATGGTGAATCCACTAGAAAGCGTCTTCCAGCTTTTTGATATGTATGGTGGATGCACTGTAGAAGAAATGATGACACATGATAAAAAAGAAGGCTGGCTCTGTCCCATCTGATTCTGTTGCTTTTATTTCCTCTGGTCAACTTTCACTGCTATGAGAAAGACATGAAGCACTTTTCTCTATTCCCTGACTTACTGCTTCTTTCCATCTGCCAAGTCCTGCAATCATAACAGTTTATGGAAACTTGGTTCCACTGAGCCTAAATGTCACATTAAAATGTCACAGGGAGTGCTCCCAGCTTTGGGGAAGTCCCCTGGTAGCCTGGTTCTGGCCAGATCCTGTCCTCTTTAGCACATGTGTTTAACTGAGTCATTTGTTTCAGACTTTTCTGTACTCCACCGCCTGTGGAAGCCACTTCGAGCTCTTCACGGCAGACCCACTGGCTCTATACAGCAGCGTGGTGCTACGGCTGTCTGGACATCCTGCCAGCCATGACCTATTCAGATCTGTGAAGCTATGTAGGACAATGGGATCCTGTGAGCCAACTGCCATTGTGAAATCGGCTATGGTAGGAGTCCCTGAACCACAGGCATTGAAAATGCTATAAACCAGGGGTTTCCTCACCCTGCCCAGACACTCAGTTTATCTGACTGCCCAGACAGTCGGTTTATCAGCATACACTGCCTGGCTAAGGCATGCCCAATTTATGCATGTTCATCGACAAGGTCCCTTTCTGAGAGTCCAGCCTCCCAAAACAGGCAGCACAACGGACGAGTAGACAGTCAGACACTCTCATGTGAACAAGTTTGGCCACTTTCTCAGAGAGTGCCATAAACTTTGGCTGACAGCACAGTGCTCCGTCAGCCAGCCATTCCTCATGCGGTGAAGGCAGAACTGTAGCCTTCACTAATGCATGCAACCCATCTTTCCAGAATGTTCTGAACACCAACATCACAAAGCTTCTGTGTCAGTTAACATGTTTGGCAAATACTGTCCCACTAATGTCACATAGCAAGGTTGTACTACCTAAATGTCACATTTGTGACTGAAACTGAATCAACTCTAATGCATAGAGCAGCCTTTCTGCCCTTGAGGTAACGCCTAAGAAAACGAGGAACAGGCACGATTGTCAACAAATAGAATACACACAGTCTTAAGCAAGAGTCATGGCACATGGTGAACCTTCATTGGTATCCCATGAGCTAAACCAAGAAGCCATTCAAGGAAATGGTGATGATTGATTAATCCTTTGTTCCCAACCAAAGGATACTATGATGAAGCTCACAGGTCCAACTTTTTGTCTGTAAGCAACCACCATGTCATACCTTGTGTTTGGCTTCAGGTTCTCAATGGGCAAATGGGTCACTGATGAGCTCTGAGTTGACCATTTATTCCTGATGAAGTCCTCGTAGGAGGCACTGTAGACCAGGTATCCTGGAAACAGGAAGAGGGAGGAACCAGGTGAGCATCAAGGGACCTGTTCTAGTTTGCTTTTTCTGTTGCTTCAATATACACCAAAGCAACTTGGGAGAGGAAAGGGTTTATTTCATCTTACACTTCTAGGTCAAAGTCCATCATCGAGGGAAACCAAGGAAGAAACTCAAGCAGGAACTTGAAGTAGAACTGTAGAAGAATGTGCTTCTTGGCTTGCTTCCTCTGACTTGCTCGGCTACCTTTCTTGTACAGCCCACACCCACCTGCCTAGGAATTGTACCACCCACAGTGGACTGGGCCCTCCCACATCAATTAGTAATTAAGGAAAGCCCTACAGCTGTGTCTATGGGCCAATCAGATAGAAGCAATGCCCCAGTTGCTCCCTCAGATAATTCTGGGCAGTGCTGTGTTGACAGCTGAAGCTAAGAGAGATCCAAATCACACAGAGGTGTGATAGGGAAGGGCCAAAGCATGTGTATACATCTGTGTCATGTACAGCTCCATGAGAACCTCAAGGAGAGCAAGTTTCACTGTGATTCAGGATGGTTCACTTCAATAATGCCTGGCAAATTCAGGTGGGAACAAGCAAACTCAAGTGCTTTCTGGCATCTTGCTGGCTTCCTACTTCTCTTTCGACTCTATCAGCCTCATTCCCTGTCCTCACTCACCTCATGAGGCTAATTACATCTAATCTTGACTGCACATAGAGGAAAGAAGTGAAAGTAAAAAGCAGTGCACTGCACTTAGTATTTAACTAAGCCAGATTCAGACAAGTGTTCTGTTTTCTCTATCATCTACTGACTAGAGATAAATGATAGATAGATAGATAGATAGATAGATAGATAGATAGATAGATAGATAGATAGATAGATAGATAGGTAGATGATAGATAGATGATGGATAGATAGATGATAGATAGATAAATAAATGCTGATAGGTAATAGATGATAGATAGATAATAGATGATAGGTAGGTGATAGATAATAGATGATAGATTGATAATAGGAAGGTAGATTATAGATAAACAGAGATAGACAGACAGATAGAAGATGATAGACAATAGATGATAGATAGATAGATAGATAGATAGATAGATAGATAGATAGATAAGTAGATAGATGATAGATAGACAGACAGACAGACCATTTGGAAAAGGGGAGATGAAAGGAGGAGGTGAATATGGTCAAAGTACATGATACACTGGAATGAAAGTGTGATTCTGAAAACTACCACTTTGTACAATGAATGCATAAATAAGAATTTAAAAGACAGATAAAACCCAAGATCCTTGGTAGAGATGTACAATTGTTCTTTATATGAGATGAAGAATATGCCAGGCATGTGGTATGACTGAAAGACTCCTTGTGACCCTATTTGCCTTTAAAGCTTGCCAATTATGGTGCTCGGGTGATGGCTCAGCAGGCAAAGAGCCTACTGTGGGCACATGCCTTCCTATAACCCCATTGCTGGGGTGAGGAGGAGGCACAGACAAGAAGACTGTTGAAATTTCTGGCCACCAACCTAGCTCTATGCCTAGTTCCTGTCTCTGGGACTAAGGTGGAGGGTGGCAAAGCAGGCATTTGCTGTCCTCCTCAGGCCTCCCTGCACCCACCCACATGTACACAAACACCACACACACACACACACACACACACACAGAAAGAGAGAGAGAGACAGAGAGACAGAGAGACAGAGAGAGAGAAAGAGGAAGGGAGGGAGGGAGGGAGGGAGAGAGATAGAGACAGAGAGACAGAGAGAAGGGGGTGGAAGTAGGGAAAGACATTCATAAAACCACATTCAATCAAAAAGAAAGTTCTCAGTGGTTTGATATAGGCCTTCTTCCTCTGATCTCTGTGCTTTCTGTTAGAAATGTGCTATGCTTTGCAGAGATAGGTCTCACTCAGCACACACCATGAAAGAAACAACTGTCAGTTACACCGAAGGCTCAGACCCATTCACCCACACTGCCCCTGTGGCCCTTAAAACCCTTCAGCCACACCTGGCAGTATGCATGGGGACTGTATCTGCTGGTTCCTTACCCTGGCTCAGGGGCCACTAAGCAAACCCCGTAAGAGAAGCTGTCTTTGGAACATTCGGAACACGTTTTCTCTCCTTAAAAGACAATGTTGGGGTCCCTACAGTAGAAGTACTAGAAGTTCAGAGTTATACAAGTGACTCCTGCAGTGGATATCGTTGATCTCTAACCTCTGAGACTACCCTTGCCATCCAAGAACACATTCACAGGCAACATGTGCACCTTCCTCTTACACAGCTCGCAGGCCTGGTAGGAACCATGTACAAAGGAGACTGTCCATGAAAGGACATGTTGATTCTCTTTCTGTAAGAACTCATCTCAACAGACTCATTCTCAATTGTCATCTTGGCAGAGTAACAGAAACAAGCATCTTGTAGGCCAAAGCAGAGGCGGGGCTTGAGACCCTTAGGATTTCCCTCATTATAGCCAATGTCCACGTAAGGAACTGGGAAACACTCAGGCTGCTACCGAAGTGGCCAGCAGGCTTGGAAGGAGGAGATACATAGTAGCGATACTGTAGAAGCCTTTTTACCATCCTCCCCTATAGGACCTCTGACAAGTGGTTGTCTGGCTGTTTATTTGCAGGAAGACAAGATATTGGCCACCTATGGTACTTATATTTTTCATATGAGAAAAGAAATCCCAGCATGATGATGTATTATTAACTCAAGATCACACAAACTAATCTAGGATTATAATTCAGGACTCTGGCTTTCATTCAATGTTCTCTCTCTCCCTCCCTCCCTCCCTCCTTCCCTCCCTCCCTTTCTCTCTCTCTCTCCCTTCCTCTCTCTCTCTCTCTCCCCCTCCCTCTCTCTTTTGGTTTTTTGAGACAGGGTTTCTCTGTGTTGCCCTGGCTGTCCTGGATCTCACTCTGTAGACCACGCTGGCCTTGAACTCAGAAATCCACCTGCTTAATGCTCCTGCAGTTATGCCCATTCCCAAGCCAGTGAAAAAGATGTGTGCCTTTCCCATCTTACCTGTCCATCTGTGCATCCACCCATTCATCCCTCCTCTCTCTTACAGACCAGTTGGAACTCTGAGCATCTACCTAGGACACACCTGTTACCACATCTCCAGGGATGGCTTTGTTCCAGTCCACAATGACAAAGGAGTGACAGCCTTCCATGGCGACCACAGTAATGTTCCGGGGAGCATGCTGAGGAGGCAGATCACTCTTGGTCAGGTCATTTGGAATGAGTTCATCCAGGCTTTCCACTTGGAAGTGGTCCAGAGCATCAGTCAGGGAACATGGGGCCGATGGGTCTTTACTGAGGTATGTCACATAAGGAGCTGGAAAGAACAGAGATGCCCAGTTGGACTTTTGTTTTCTTTTTTGGAAACAGAATCATAGCATGTGCTGCATGGAATCAGACCCACAATTTAGCATCTTCCTGCCAAGACTCCCGAGACATCCAATGCTAACTCAAGAGTTCATCCCTGGGGCTGAGGAGATGTCTCTAAGGATAAAGGACCTGCTACACCAGAATAAGGACCTAATTTCAATCCTGGTATCCATGTGACAGTGAAGCAGGTGTGGAAGCTACCCATAATCCTAATATTTGAGAGGCTGAGACAAAGGATCCCTGTGGTAAACTGGCTAGCTAGACTACAATAATTGGCAAGCTCTGGATTCAATAAATGACACTACCTTAGTGAATCAAGTGCAGAGTGAGCAAGGAAGACACCCAGCACCAATGTCTGGCCTCCACACACATGTATGCCTCAACACATGCATATATGCACATGTACATAGGCAATGTAAAAGAACATACCCCTCTCTCTCTTTAACAGGCCCATGTACATATAGCTTAAAAATAAGATGGTTTCAAAAGGTCTCTTTGCCCCATCAACATGGATGGCTATAACTTCAATGTGATTTAGAAAAGGTCCCCTAACTACAATTTGACATAATATAAACTTCCAGCATTCTTCCATGCCTATGCCCTCAGATTTGGAAAACTGTGAGTCCATTAACTAGCATCTTTGCATCATGTTTCATCTCCTCAGCCATCTTGAGACCAGAGAAACAGATGGCACACTCAAGCTTTTTTTCCTAGGTGGCCTCCTGTGGAGCTCTGTGAACCTCATGGTCCTCTTGGAAGTTTGGACATAAAGCCAAGGCCCAAGGGGTCCTCTGCAACATTGTTGATCAACTTCTTACATTTATGGCATATTGAAGCCCTTCCTAACCACATGGTTTCAAAGGCCACAGGAGACTGTGAATATGCAAGCCATGGCCTGGTTCCCTGTTACAGTGAGAATGAGCTCATGAGCCATGGACAAAGTTGGCTCTGCTACCAACCCACGGCCCCTTTGATTGCACCTCATTCTAAAAAATAAAACCAAAGTTAGGAATGCCAAGGAATTGAAGTTAAGGCTTTACCTATTGAAGACTCTCAAGTTCTCTCCACTGAAATGGCTAGAAATCTCTAGAGACCTTTTGGTCTTTGGGAGCAATCTGTGGAAGGGCTAATGGTAACACTGAATGGTATCATAGTATAAATGGTATTGGTACAGATACCACTAATGATTCCACACCTCGTTCACTTTCTGTCGTGGGACAGCAGGGAGGGAAGAGAGGGTTTGGTGGACTCCACCAGACTGCTGAACACCACAGCAAACACTGGCTTCAGCCCCTGGAATTCTGCCTCAGGCTAACGGTCTTGCTCTTTAACTCATATGATGAGGCTCCCAGTCACAGCCTCTTAGCTGGCAAGACATCTTCTCTGCTCAGGGCAAGACATTTGTTTTGGAAACTGAAAAGCATGATGTTAATTTAAGCTGTTGCTTGTCTCCACTCAGTAACATATTAATCCAACTGTCTCATTAATGCAGTTCATCAAGGGCATGGGAAAAGGAATGGCTTGGAATTGGAGTAGAACATAGTTCAGCTACACAGAGGTTTTAGCTCCTGAGAAAGAAGAGGGGAGAAACGAATTTCTAAATCCCAATTCTTTGAGTCTAATGAAGCTGGAGAAGATAACTGTATAAAAACTGGTGTTGGTTCTGTGGAATAATCAGGAGTAGCAACAGCATTCACAAAGCTGCACAGCTCAGAATTCAGCAAGCCATGAGCAAGTGAAGGTCCAGCCATCCAACTTGCCTTCAACAAAACTGGCCACCAGGCTGGGAAGATGGTTCAGTGGGTAAGAATGCTCACTGTACAAGTGTGAGGGCCTGAGTTTGAATCCCCAGTGCCCACATAAAAGGTTGGACATAGCTGGGCATTCCTGTATCCCAGGTATTGGGGCCTGGAAACAGACAGATCCTGTGATCTCCCTAGCAGCCTTACTGACCTAGTGAGTTTCTGGTACTGGGAGAGAGGCTGCCTCAAGGGGATAGAGTAGAGAGTGACAGAGAAAGACATCAGATGACCTCTGTGTGCCCATGTGTGTGTGCACCCTCTATGGACACACTCGCTGAGGTCCTCTGTTGAGCACTAACAGTTCTCTGGTTCCCCCTCTTGTCTAATTTTTTGCAAATTAATGCCCATCTAAGCGAAATGGACTCACTGAAATAATTCACCCCAGGGAAGCATTTCTTAAAGTGCCAGGCCAGGGCTTAGTTATGCTGCCTTCAAGGAGCAAAGAAAAAAATCAGTTTTTCCATGTAAGGAAGTGATATTCACCAACAAACCGCCTCTTTCCAGCAAGGTCAAATTCTTCCTCTGGGAAGGAGCTGACAGTGCCCTGCTCTGGGATGATCTTTGGTATGGCAGCCGTGGTTGAGGGCATGGTACTGGTCAGTGGCCTTGTGGTCTCAAATCCATAATCTGAAAAGATAGGAAGTCTTATACAACCAGAGGCACTGGTTGTAATCTAAGGATACTTGTGACTTAACTGTAGATACACATACACACACAAACACATACACACACACACCATACAAACACATATATACATATTACAAACTAGATCTTCCAACACATACATACACATAACATACATACACATACATACATATATTATACATCACATCACATAGAGAGCCATACCACACATACATATAGAGAAAGACATCACACACCACCTAGACAGATAGACACACACACACCACACACCACACACACATACATACCCCTCACACCACACCAGACCTGTCCCCTGACACCAAACACAAATTCACACACACACATACTTATACACATGCATATCAAATATGCCACATAACAGCCATACCATACACACATATAGATATAACACATACCCTACACACATAAACACCACACAACACACACATATTCAGATATACACACACCGCATGCAAATATACAGATGTCACATACCGTGATACACACACCCATACCACATATCACACACATTATACACAGAGACAGCCACACTCAACATATACAGATACACACACACACACACACACACACACACACACACACACATCTCCCCCTCAACACACACTCTAGAACAACTATTATATGCAGTTGCATATTTTAAAAGGGAAAGAAAGAGAAAGAACAAAGACACACATGTACCCACAAACATGAAGTTTTAGGAACAGAAAAGGGGAGACCTTTAGAACTTCCCAGGCTGTGCTCATGCCCAAAGCTAATCCTTACCTGAATTTCCTTTTCTCTTTCTCTTTTTAAGCTATAATATATCACACTGGGGATAGAGAGATGGCTCAGTGGTTAAGAGCACTTATTTCCCAGGCAGAGGACATAGATTCAGTTCCCAGCACCCATAGTGGGTGGCTCACAACCTTTGGCACCTCCAGTTCCAGGGGACCTAACACTTTCTGACCTCCATAGGCACCTGCATATACATGGTGCATATGAACTCACACAACACACAGATTAATAATAAGTTTTATATAAAATAATTCTTTAAAAAAATCACACCAGAAAATAAATTTAGATTTAAAAAACCTTGGGACTGGAGAGACTATTTAACAGTTAAGAGAACTTGCTGCCCTCACAGAGGATTCAGGTTTGGTTCCCAGCCCCCACATCAGGCAGCTTACAACTGCCTGCAACTCCAGCTCTAAGGGATCTGACGCCCTCTGCTGGTCACCAGCGGCACTGTGCTCATGTGGTGAACATATACATATTCAGACATAACACATACACAAAAAATTTTAAAGTGAATTAATCTTAGCAAAAATCTTAGTACAGACTTTTTAGGGAGGAGACTGCAATTAATGCTCTAAAAAGAACCATCCTTTTAACATTTAAAAAAGAAAATAAAACAGATTCTCCTTAACTGCTCAAAGATAAAAGGGGGGAAAAAGACAGTGGGTGTTTTGCAAGGTGTGGAGAAATCTTCCTGGATTTCCTAGCACCTGTTGTTTTTCTTTCAAATAAATCCTCATTTGAAAACTGTAGTGGGTCTAATTTAATTATGAATAAAAAAAGCATCAAAGGCAACATTGTTCACAGGATTGTGGGTCAAGACACTAGACCCCAGGGTCTGAAAGGAAGCAGACCCTGGGCTTGGGCAACAAAGGTCCACACCAGTGAGAAGGTGAACTTCTCACTTGCAGAGGTAATTCCAGAAGAGACAAGACAACCCCAGGGTCCTAAGAGAAAGTAAGAGCAGCTGCCATTTCTTAAAGAGACTACTGGAGCTGGGTCAGGGGCATTTTGGAATTTTGAACTTGACTGAAAAGATTCCGTGATAGGAAACCAACACATCTGTAGCAGCATCTATATTATTTAATTAGAAAAGGAAAGAAATGAGAAAGGACAAAGTGTTAACTTACAGGAGATTCCACTGGACTCTTCCCAGGGACCTAGCAGCTGATTATGTCACCTCCTGCCAGGTACCAGCAGGGTGTGGCAGCTCGTAAAAAAAGACTGCTTGCTATTCGCCCCTCCCTCTCTGTTCCCACGATCCCAACCAGCCTTTCTTTCTCAATTTCTGTCCTTCTTTGTCCCCATTTCCTCTGTCCTCATGGCTCTGCTTCGGTCTGTCTACCCCACTCCCTCTCCAGTTCCTCAGTCCCCTCACTTCTTCCAACTAAACCTTTCTTATAACAGGCCTGTTGCATGTGATTTCTCAGGGGGACACCTTGGCATGGGCCCACCTGACTCCCACACACCACCACATTATATTTCACAACACAAAGCCCAACTAGGAGGCTCCTCACTGATTTAAACCACAAGGTTTTGCCAGTAGAGATAGATGCTGGTGAAGGGGAGGTCTGAGCGGTGGCAATACCAGCTTGGAAGGCGGGGTAATTGCCACCACTGTCCCAGTCAGTCTGAACCAGAGAAAAACGCAATCAAGATCAAACACTTGTAATTAATATAGATCTTGTGATTAGATAGCAAAGTGGGATCGTCTCCATACCGTCATCATATATAACATAGTCCTCTTCTGTGGGTAGTGCAGTGTCAGTCTCCAGGCCTGAGAAGTCATCTAGGGAGGAAGAAGGAAGAAGACAAATCACTAAATGACTCTTCCCAGAGCTCTTAGAATTCTGCCCTCGAGAATAGCAGCTCATTCATCCTGAGCGGCTCCCAGAAACTAGCCACTGATACCAGTGTCTCCTCACTTTTCCAGTAGACTGACCATCCGAACCCTCAGATAGAAGCCAGGCCTCTTCTCTTTGAGATCAGAGAAAGGCAATATCTTTTACTGTGGAGCAAACCACCCAGCTCTATATTCCTAGAGCCTTCTGCCACGCTCCCATCACCTCCACCCACCTGTCTGAGTTGCTCTAGACCTGGAGGGAGGGCCTCCTGTGTTACTGTTACAAGCCTGGACACATTTGCTCAGAGATTAGCCAGGAGAGGGGGTCCCTGGATGATGATAAAAATCCTCTTCCCAGGGAGCTCACGGTATTGGCCTTTATTCTCCACCTACTTCTACCTTGCCATTAGAATATGCTAGAACCAGGGTGATTTCCTGTCTCTGCTTCCTTGTAGCTTGGCAGACTGCACGACCTGGGTTTCCTGTGTCAGCAAGGACCATACCCAGATGTAATGCCCTGATGTAAACCATTTTGGTTGAAATGTGACAATTCCTGCAACTGCAGTAATTTGGTTAAGGAGCTTGCTTCTCTAGCCCCTGCCCTCCTTGCCTTGCCTAGTGGTATTTGTCAATCACCTGACATTGACTGACTCTGCGGTTACCCCTAGCAACAGGGGACTGTGAGCCAATTCTAAAAGGGATTGTGAGTCCTTCCCTGCCATCCCTTTGTACCCTAAAACTGTCCCCACTTGTAAGTAGATGACAGGCTCAGGGTTTTACAGAGACCCCTCCCTGCAGCCCTACCACCCAATTAAAGAACCTATTGTCTCAAGTCATCTTTCCCACAGGTCTTTCCTCCCCAACGACCTTTTACTATGGACTCAGGATTGGTACAGATTAGAATCCTTGACTTGCATATGAGCTTTGAACCCAACGAAGTTTTTATCCAAACAGCTCAGAGGAACTCCTCCTCCTCATGACCTGAAGCCCACGCCAGCCACCATACAGAACTCTCTAGACACAACGCCTTCTTGAGAGGAGCCGAGGGGATGACATGAGGAAGGTGGCTACTGGGTACCTTCTGAACTCTGGATGCTCTCAGTGGATAGTGTGTGAGTTAATAATCTTCACAACACACCCTTGGAATAATAGTGTTTATCACACCCACTTCTGGGTTCCACACTGGGGCTCTATAGGATTTATAGTGGCCTGAAGCCACACAAGTGCTGAACACAGAACTGGAGCTTCAGGCTCTTTGGTTCAGAGAATATGTATTTCTACTCCAGCAAACTGCCTCTATGTTTTAGAGATGAACTAACCAATCCAACTGTCTGTGAACCCTTGCTGTCTGACTCAACATTTCACAGGGAAACAAAGGGAACCAAGCATCTAAATTCCCATATCCAGGAAACCACATGTATTGATTGGCATTTTCTAAACTCTTAGAAGTCACGGATCTAATTTACCTAGCAGTGTTTCTGTGTAACAATCCTACCAGTTCCTTTGGAGCTTTTAGTTAGCATTACATGGTGAGTTTAACAGTGCTGAAGGGAGCTGCTAAGGCAGAGGGCAGCTGTCACAAGCCCACAGCATCAGGAGGCACACAGCCATCCTCAGCTGCCCAAGATGGGAGCCAACATCCTTAACCATCACCCCTAGGGTGATAACCTGTGCTTATAGTGATTGCTAATAAGGCCAGTTCCAGATCCTCCACCCTTAGGGGCAGGATGGTCATCTTTTCAAAAATTCCCAAGCATGGTTATTATTATATAATATTATTATCCATAGGCCAGAGCGACATCAACAGCCTGAAGCCAAGATGGCGCTACTCCTAAGCAAATTCAAGTCTGTTTTGGGGTTCATGGTGCCTGAAGTTTGGGCTTATCTTGCCACTGGTTCCTGACCAACTTTTTTTTTCCATATCTGCTAGTTGGACTTTTAGGAGCACAGTGTGACTGTCTTATTCACCGTGTCTATTTCATTTCCATTATGTCTCCAGTTTTAAAAAGGAACAAAATGCACATTTTAAATATCCCAGGTGAAACAGAACAGAGAGAAGCAGGGTTTCTGTTTGTGGATATCCATGTTCACTGAAACTCCTTGAGATGCTGAGGTAGCTGGTACCTTGCAGAAGGTCACATGCATTTTTTACCTGACAACTTAGATCACCTCTTGTGGTGGCCAACACAAGGCCTCTGGCACAAGGGAACATCCCACCGAGTCATTTAATACATTTCTAAAAGCAAATAAAATCACTTATTTGTTTTCAGAATTACCAATCTTCTCTCCAAGTAAGGGTATTATCTGTATGTAACAAGCCACATTTCATCAAAACAGATGACCTCCTGACTCTGCCATACAAGACCATCTGGAATTATGCAAAACTGGGTATCTTATAAGCTAACCTAGACCTGCTCTCAAAACTTTGACCTTCATATAAAAGCGGCTTCCGGTCATCAGCATGGGGGTGTAGGCAAGTCTTCCCAGCCACAGGCATGTAAACAACAACAACAAAACAAGCAAAAAACCAAATGTTCGACATCTCCACAGAATTAAGGCTTCAGCTCCAGAGACATTAAAATACTTTGTTTGTTTGTTTTTTTAAGTTTGTTCTCCATAGAAGTTTAGAGGGAGAAAGTTGACTCCAGCCTTGAGAAATCGGGGTCATCCCCATATGGTATGTTGTGTCCACTGTGAATACATCCGATCATTGTCTTTGTATTTTCTGTCAGGAGGGTAAACATGGCAGGCTGGAACTGTTTTCTATAATGATGAATGTGTGTCTCTCCAACATGTAATAAGGTCACATTTCAGATTCTTGAATGTTCAGTGGGCTCAAAGCACTTCCAGAGATGTGCAATCATCCAGTCTAGAGCCTGGAAGACAAAGATTACTGGCTTTAACTTCCCAGTTAGTCAACCCAGAATGCCTGTATCTTAAGGTGTTTAGATGCTTGAAGAAGATAACCTGGTACCCTGAAAGGCTGGAGACGTGAAAGAGTCTGTTATCTTAGCTCCAGAGGTTTATTACTGAGAGGAGAAGCTAATTCTAGCTAAAACTAAAAAATAAAAATAAAAACTACTGTCCATGTGTGTGTGTGTGTGTGTGTGTGTGTGTGTGTGTGTGTGTGTAGGTACTTGTGTGTGTGTGTGCTCATATGTGTGTGTAAAGGGGAGGAATAAATGCAATAATACACAGGAAACAAGCATGTAATGTATACCTATGGCTAAGGGAATGTACAGCATCCATAACAAATGAGGAAGTAACCATAAATAACAGAGTTGCTGGCATGACCAAGTAGCCCAAGGTTACTCCTACAACATTTCTTGGAAGCAATTTTCAAAGGAAAGGAGGAGACATGACTTAACCAAGGGAGCCAAGAGTTGCATGTTTGAAAAGACGCTTTTAAAGCTGGAACACTGGAACAAAACATCAGGACCTTACAAATGGCATATTCCATAGTCCAATGGCCAGCTGAGGTGGAATGAGGATAGAGTATTGTAAAAGCCCTTCATTGATATTCTTCACTACCGCCAGTACAGGTTCCAAGTCTTGACCATGGCAGCAGTGAACAGTCCAGATCCTAGGCTGAGGGGTGCCACAGCCAGGATGCTGTCTAGGTAGTTTGAGCTGCGTACAGAGGGAGCCACAGTGTATGCACGGCAAATGCATATTCAGGACTGAACTCTACTTAGCGCAACAAAGGAGTTGTGCTAAGGGAACCGGAAGGTGAAAAGCAAAGCTAAGGCATGGATGAGACCCAGGAGTTTCTGTGATTCTGTAGGCAAGACCAGGAACAGGCCTTCCTCCCCTGATACTGGGGCTTTACTGGGACCATCTCTTCTCTAAGAGCCATTGCAACATTAACCGAGCATTCTGCAACCGAGAAACATGACAAGGTGTTCAGTCCACAAAGAACCAGTGTGTGTGTTACATAGTTGCTGAGCAGGCTTTTCTAAAGCAATCTAACTCTGTTTTTCAAACCTCAGGCCATCTTTGCAACTAAGTTTCTACACAAGAGGCAGGCACTGTGGCTGGCTTGTGGTCATAGTAGATCATTATGTCAAACTGGAAACGAATGGACAGAAAGCCATTGGAGCCTACTGTAAGAAACTCAGAAAAGAATAACATATGGGTGTTTGCTAGTGGAGTGGCCTAGTGACACAGAGAAAAAAAAAAGCAACTCCAAAACCTAAAATGGAGGAGAAAAATAAAAAGAATAAACACTGGAGGAGGGGGGCTGAGGACTCTGTATATATCTGTGGTCCTGATGATAGGATATGTTTATGAGTCTTCTCATCCCCAGACTCCTCAGACTGTAGACTAAATACACACAGCTCCTTATACATCAATCACACCTCCGTGAAAGGGTTTTAAATTAAAATATAAAATAACTGATTGTAATGAAAGCAGGAAAGAAAACATTCAAGTTTTAGAGACAGCTGATAGAGAATGAGGAGCACACTGAAGGATTATAAGACTAATGCAGAGTCTGTTAAACATGGTAGGGAGATGTGCCGCTCTTGCCAAATTAAATTTTGTGCCAGACTCTGTGTTTATTTGTTCTTGATTTCAAAACGCTGCTGAGAGGTACATTAGCCTTTGGGTTGGACCAAGGAGCCGGAAGAGGGGATGCAAATGAAACGAACACTCCGCATTGTGGTTGGCGAAAAAAAAAATGCATTGACAGAAATGCTGACAAAATCTATTGGGTTTCATGCCAAATTAAATTCTGCAATAGGAACGCATCAATGAAGGGCCGTACTGTGGGGCCTTTAAGATACAGCCCTAGAGAAGTGCAAAACAGCAGAGATGGAAATCAAACCCTGGGCAAGTCACCCTTTTGTTTACAACCAATTATTACAAAGTTATCTGCCATAGTTCCATCTCTACTTCCAGAAACAAATGTTATCAGTGCATGTAGAAGGGAGAAGTCACTCAAATACTACTAGGAAGTCAAAGGTAAATCGGAGACCAGCGAGACAGCTCGGCAGGTAAAGGCACTTGCCACCGAGCTTAATGACTAGCGTTCCATCCCTGGGACCCACATGGTAGAAAACTGACTCTCACGGGTTGTCTTCAAACCTCCATATGCGTACTTTGACATGTGTACACCCAACATCCCTTACACTAATAAACAAACAAACAAACAGACATGTTAAAAAAAAAGAAAAAAGAAAAAACATTCAGAGTTGTACTCACTGAGTGGTCATTATAAGACTTCTCTTGCCAGGGACTCTCTCTCTCTCTTGGTCTGCACTTCTTTGCTCTCTGCTGTGGACCTTTAAGATGTCAAGTTTTCCCATTAATTTTTCACCTTCCTATGCAAACAATGCCTCAGAAGTGAGTCCTCATTCCGAACACAGTGTTAATGTCAGATTCATCAGGGTTCATCACGTGTGGTGATGCTCTGCAAGAGTTCTAGGCTTGCAAATGCATCCTGAGAGGAAGGGTCTTCAGTCTGTGTTAGACTAAGAGACATGGGCTTTACAGCCTACATGAGACTAGCGGGACTCTGTCTCCTGTGTGTCAGAGGCAGAGCTTCATCCATAGTAGTCCGAACGGAAGCCTGAGCAGAGAGGATGATGATGTGCTGTCCTACTGTGACCTGGACTGTCCGTCGGTGGGAAGACAGGCAGATGTCAGGAGTGACTGGAGAGCCCAGATTAAGCATGGTGAAGCAGAAGACATTGTCTGTTTTTATCCGACGGAAACTCCATGCTCTCAGGAGAAGCCTCACCACTTGACACTGGCTGTCTCCAAAAGGAAAGCTGATCACAGGGAGCTTCACTGGCCAATATACTGATGGCTTTCCTGGAGCTCACAGGGATACTGTTATCTAATGGACCACCAAGTCAGAAACCCATCTGACCTGTTAAATCGCACGATCTCAGAACTGACCTACCAAGATTTCTTCCTCTGTCCCTCTCCCTCTTTAGCTCACTCTCTTGCTCTCTCACTCTCTCGTTCTCTCTTTCTCATGCATGCATACACACATAGACATGCCAACAATACACAGTAGAGTCCCTTGGGAAACATAACCTGAACCAATAATATTGTTTCAGTTGTTAGATAATCAAAAGACACCCTGAATTTTTAAATATAACCTGTGTATATAGTTATATCTCACACCATATTTCTTATTGAGTGAATCTGACAGCCTTGATTCAAGTTGCCCCTGCTTGGCTGTCATTCTGCCCTAGACATCTCTCACCCTTTTCTGTTGGGTTCCGAGACCCATCTCTGTCTTGCAGTATATTAGGTAACTAAGTTGCCTACATTTGAACAAAGCTGGTTACCTTCCTCAGGGTAGCACTCTGGGATCCCATTTGAGCCCAATATAAGGTTTCCAGCTTCATCCTGGTGTTCCAGGGTCCCAGGGGGACAAGTAGGAGAAGGAGTTGTAGGTTCTGGAGTGGTGGTAGTGGTTGTTGTCCGGCGAGTAGCTCGGATTGTAGTTGTGGGTCGCCTGGTAGTGGTTGTGCGGCGGGTGGTAGTCCGGCGGGTGGTGGTGGTTGTAGGCGGCCAGGTTGTGGTGGTCGGCACAGTGGTGGTTGTTGTGGTTGGAGGCATGGTTGTGGTAGGAGGAGAGGTGGTTGTTTTGATCACTTCCAAGCCCACTAAGGGCTTCCCTCCGAGACTTAAGATGGGTTTATCCTGGGCACTGGCCACAGGTTTTCCATGTCTCCCCTGCCCAAAGAGGGGGAGGCCATCGGGACTCACCATAGGCGTTCCTCCCAGATCTGAAATAAAACCAAGTGAGAGATTTGTAGTGAGGTGAAACAATGCAGAGGTCAGGAAGCACAATGAGAATGAGAATGTGTCTTCTCAGAGCTTATGTATGCCTGTGCATTAACCAGCAAGTGGCAGAGGAGTAACTGAGGATATATGTGTCTGAGGTGGTAGTATTGGCTGCTATCCAGAATAGATGGGCCTAGGACACCATCCATCATCCCCTGACCCCTTGTAGAACCATATAAACTCTCATGTCAGAATGGGCCGTTACCAGAGGAAACTCTGTGTTTGCTAAGGGAAGTGGTTCTTTGCTCTTTATTTTTACTACTAGAGGAGAACACATGTTAGGTTGGCCAAGGACAGCAAGCATGTCTCACAAAAGGCCTGAGAGTACACACTTTAAGTTTTACAGGCCAGATGAAGCTGTTCAACTTAGCCCTTGTAGAGTGCAACATACAATAGACAGTGCCTCAACACTACAGAATAGATGGACTACCTAAATAAATGACCCTGTGTCCCAGTGATGCCTCTCTGTATAGATGCCAAAATGTGAATTTCATATGAGTTTACCACACGTCACAAGACAGGCATTGCTCTTCTGCAATGGGGGAAGAATCGTTTTTTAAGATGTAAGAACTATTCTGGGACCATAGGCCTTGCGTTGGTCTGTGGGCTGTAGTTTTCTGGCTTGTGCTCTAAATGGCTAAGTTTAGGAACAAACTAGATTATACATTTCTAGAAGGGGATTGTAGAGAAATAGGTGTGATTAAAACCATGAGGCAAATGTTGTGTTCTGGTCCCTTTGGGGCACCTTCTTCCCACATGGCTGACAGGGTCAGAGCCACTGGCAACCATTAGAAAGAAGAGGCCTGGTGAAGACCAAAGCTATTCCACAGCTCACGTGGCTTTGGTTCGTCGGAACCAGTCTCACTCACCCACGATGGTGCGACCATCTCCCCCGAGTCTCACCCGGAGAGGATTGCCATGTGAGTCTTGCAGGTATCGCCCTTCTGCATTCAACACCAAGCCACGGTCCAGGTCTACAACCTAAACCAAGACAACACAGATGGAAAGATGTGCCAGGAATCCCCCAAGATGTTCACATGTGTACAGACATGCAAGCATCCACGGGAAGAAGCTAGGACATGAGAGGGAAACACTTTTGTCAGTAGGGCTTTCAAGGCCTGCATATTTAAAAACAATGGTACCTCGTAATGTACTGCTCTCACTGTATCACATGGCTTGCCTACATAGTACATATACTTTTTTGCTTATCAAATGTGCAAAAAACATTCAAGGTATTTTTCTGAGTTAAGAATATCATATCTAATGTCAAAACCAGGAACCAATCCAAGGATCCCTCAACTGACAGAAGAGCTTAAATAAATAATGGCCCATCATCCACCAATTGAGGAATATAGGAATCTCATATATATTGATCTAAATTGATGCATACCCAGGTAACAGGACTGATTACTTTGAAAAAAAAATGCAATTTGTATTTAAGTTTGAAATTGTCAAAGACACATGTTCTGAAAATATATCTGCCAAATTATCACCAAGGGGTCACTCCTGAGAACCAGTTTGGAGTAAAGAACATTTGTTTCCTTTCCTTGTATTTCTGAAATACTTTAATGATTGACAGATACCACAGTTGCTTAAAAATAGGAAATGTTTTCATTGTGTTATCTTAAAAATAAATTAAATTTTGATTATTGAATTACTTTTTAACTTATAGAAATAGTATAAAATATAGAATGCATAGAGAAACATTCTATTCTAAGAAATTACAAAACTTGAAAATTCATTCTTTTCCCTCTGAGAAAGAGCTCATGTCTTCCCTGACAGTCCCTTAAGTGTGGTCCTGGACTCATAGTCCCCATCCACTAGTGACTTTCTAGATACACACTGGCCCCACAGGCTTACAGCGATCCCACACTGAGGGACATCTGAAACCCTGTCTCTGCATAACCACAATGCAAAAGAAGTCCTGCTTTAACAGCAAATGTAAGACATTTACTATAGATCCTACCTTCAAATTCAGCTGCAGTCACCTCTCAACACTGTGGCTAGGAAACGGAGTTCTCGGGACTTGTTCTTTTTCTTTTCTTTCTTTCTTTTTTTTAATCTTTTCTTTTTCCTTTTTTAATTAGTTAATTTTTTTCACATCCCAAATGCTGTCCCCCTCGTGGAGACCCTACCGCCATCCCTTCCTCTCCTTCTCCTTTGAGAGGGTGGGGCCCCCTGGGTGTCCCCACACTCTTAGCACATCAGGTCTCTGCAGGGTTAGACCCATCCTCTTCCACTGAGGCCAGACAAGGAAGCCTTTTCAATTCAGAAAGATTTATAAAGTAGTTCTGTTTTGATTTGCATAGATCTCATCTTTAGATAATATATGACAAAAAAAAAATCAGAGGCTCTCAGTTTATTTTTTAAACCTTTTCATTGTAAATAGAAATCTTGACTGGTAATTCTACAGTGAGATTTTTTTTTATTCTTTCAAAGAATATTTTCAAGCCTTGAATATTGTTTTCTATTCTCTGCATTGAACCCACAAAAGTCTCCTAAACATTTATCTCAGCCCCAGGCAAGAATTTAACATATTCTTTGTCTAAACAAAAATGGTATATTTTCAATTTTAGTCAGACATGGGTCACATTCAAAAGATTATATGATAAAATGATCTATTTAGAGGGTTTTTTTTTTTTGGTTTTACTATTTATTTTACAAATGATTTGAAACAACTAACAGAAAATACATATTTTAGAGAGAATCTCTTATGCATGGTGTGGAAGCACCATTTGTCAGTAAAAAGCTGACTGGCCAATGAACTGAGGCAGGAAATAGAAGGTGGGACATCCAGCACAGAGAGAGATGAGATTCTGGGAAAGAGTCAAGAAAGAGACATTTGCTCCAGGCTGCATGAAGCTGAGGACATATAACTAAGCATATGGAAGACATAGAATAGAATAAATGGGTTATATAAGTTACAAGCTAGTCAGAGAATGAGCCAAAGCATTTATTCATAAATAATTAAGTCTCAAGAATTGTTAGTCTGGCAACAAAGAGGCCAGGTAGAAAAGTTAGTGACTACAACATATAATATCTAATTATACACTAAGCTAAAAATAAAAATTAAATGCAGAGAGGAAAGTAAAAAACAACAACAACAACAACAATAACAAAAAAAACATCCTATAGGCTCCAAGTAACTGCTGTGGTGGGGCCACCCATTTATCTTATTTTCTTGTCAGTCAAGACAAATAGAAAACCTCACTGAAGTTTTCCAAGCCCAAGCCTCACTGATCAGCTTCAAGGAACAAGTTAGTTACTCAGAAGAACCAAAGACTTTCTAGACATTGAAAGTAATTATATTCAAGTGCCCTGTAAACAGGTAGTTAAAGCTAAAGATGAAGAAAAGAGAAAGCTTCTATTGTAGAGTGGCCATCACATTTACTGCCTCAGTTTACTAAGTAGAAAAATGTGCCTATTAAGTTCTTAGATGGACAAGATGAGACACATCTATGAATCCAGTGCCTGAGAGGTTGTGAATCAGGAGGATCTTGTATTTGTGGCTAGCTGTGATACACTAAGAGTTTATCAATAAGACAGGGAGGGGAGGGGAGGAGAGGGTAAAGAAGAGGGTAGGGGAGGGTAAAGGAAATGTGAGGGGAGGGGAGAGGAAAGAAGAGAAGGGGAGGAGACAGGAGGGGAGGGGAGAGGAGACAGGAGAAGGGGATGGCTGAGCAGGGGAGGGGAGACAGGGGAAGGGAAGGGAAAGGAGAGGAGAAGAGGAGAGGGAAGAGGAGAACAGGAGAGAGAAGGAAGAAGAGTGGAGAGGAGACAGAGGAAGGGAGGGAAGAGGAGGGGAGGGGAGAAGAGGGAAGGGAAGGGGTGAGGAGAGGAGGGGAGTAGCAGACTGCTTTGTTTTGGGCACACAGTATCCATGGTTTTGCTCTTCCTACCAGGAACACCAAGAGTGTGTAACAAAGTTTACCCTACCCACTTTGTTCCTTGAGGACCATTGATAATTCTCTGTCCGTTTGGTTTTCCAATACTACCAGAAGGTATGTTCTCGTCAACATTTGTTCTTCCATTATAACCTACACAGCAGAGAAAGGGGAAGAAAAAAACAAGCTCCTGCTACATTAAACCTTCCTGGACTATTGACTTCACACTGTAATACAAACACTTCATTCCCAACAAATACAAAACAGAATTTCAGCCATCAGCATCTATGTGTTAGATAATAAGCTTACAATGTGACTTCTACATAACAGTAATGTCTATTGGACAGTCAAGTGACATTCTGACAGTGCTGAGGGATAGAGAATGTGCCTCCTAGGTATCTTAGGACATGAAGTTAAGACCTTAGTAGGTCTAGTTCCATTTTCACATGGACATTGAAAGAATGGGAAGCCATTGGAATGATGAAGATGAATTCTGATGTAGTTTATTGTTTTTGTTTTTTTTTTTTTTTTTCGAGACAGGGTTTCTCTGTGTAGCCCGGGCTGTCCTGGAACTCACTCTGTAGACCAGGCTGCCCTCGAACTCAGAAATCCACCTGCCTCTGCCTCCCAAGTGCTGGGATCAAAGGCATGCGCCACCACCGCCCGGCTGATGTAGTTTAAAATCCATCAAACAGGACAGCTCTTTCCAGCTGACTCCCATCCCAGGTCTCAGTGGCTGAGTAGCCGTGTGGTGTTCTCCCAGCATGCTGGGCTCTACAGTACAGCTTGAAAGTTATTTAGTGAGTTGTTCCTTTTGGGCTCTTCTAAGGGACATTTGGCCTTTGTTCTCACCTGGGAGTCTCTGTGGTCCAGCCTCACTTCAGGAGGAAGTATTGGGGTTTCTGACAGCACTGCTGATCAAGACTTATCTCACTGCTTCCCTTAGAAAGCAAGACTGTGCTGGGTTCTACGACATGCAAGGGACTGGTGAGCAGGACATCTATTAATGTAGTCATCGCTTAACAAAGTCTAAGTGGAAAAACTATCCCAACATGAGACAATGCATCAAGCAAATTAACAAATGCTGCCAGGTATGGTGATTCAGGCTGCAGTCTTAGCACTCAAGGGGCTAAAGCAAGAGAACTGTCTTAAGTTTGAGGGCAACTTGAGCTATAAACAGTCTGGAATACAGAGTGAGGCACTGTCTTGAATGAATGAATAAATCAATGAATGAATCAATCAATCAATCAACCAACCAATGCCACCAGATCCTAATACATTTGTTGAAGATGTTCTAAGAAACCCCAGTTATATGCAAGATAAGTGCAAGGTGCATACACACATATTCACACATGCAGATATGCACATACATCCACATGTTGTTTCCTTAAATATGTGAATAACCAATACATACATATCCATATTACATATGGAACAAGCAGAACTAAACTAAAAACAAGCAAGCAAAAAAGAAAAAACACTTTCAGAAATTGTGACAAACATTAAGCACTTTTTAAAAAGAAATATAAAAGGTTGGGTTGCCAAAGGTGAGAACCAGTTACCTGGTGTAAGCACAGGTCTCTGTGGAGGCTGGCGTGAGACTGGCGTCCGGAACCTGCGCTGCATCCGCTGCCGCAAGGAGAGCATTGGTGTCGTGGACGAGTAGCTGGACGGGGCCCGGGTGGTATACCTTGGCCAGGAGTGTGTGCTTGCAATGGGACTTGAAGTGGCGGGGTTTCGAGGCTGGTACCGGGTAGGTGGGTGTGAGGCTCTTGGGGGACTGCCTGCTGATCGCCTTCCAGGGATGGTGTTCTCTTCCTCCACAAGTTGCCCAACGGCAGCCTTGTCTTTGTCAAGGTTCCTGTCTGCATACTTGTCCCGGGGGGAGGAGGAAGAAGGCCACTTTTTAACTGAGGTAGACAGAGAGTCTTCCTTGCCTTTTAAAATTCCTTCATTTTCCTCTTCCTCCTCAGCGAAGACTGATTGCTGAGATTCAGGTGGCAGAGGATGCTTGGAAGGCAAGACCTTCTTCACTGGTGTGGCCTGGACCCCAGCCCTGCTAGGAACTTGAGCCCGTGGGTGGGTGCTGCCAGGCCGGATGGATCTCTCAGAGGCTTCTGCTTGGCTGGGCTGAGGTCTGCTGTCACCGTTCCCAGACTGGGAGCCCATCTGCTGAGGTTTGAGAACGGATGAGGTGGTATCCTTGGCGCGAGCAGAGTGGGTAGGAGCCCGGGAGTCTGGGTCTTCAATTTCAGTGCTGTTGTCTTCGTAGCTGCTCTGGGAGCCCTCATTCTGATTCTGGGGAGCCGAGGGGAGCACCCTACGGGAGTTTGCTGCGTGTGGGCGATCAGGCCCTGTGTGAGCAACAGACAGCTTGGGCTGGGAAAGAGACCGATCCTTGCTCTGAGAACTAGAGAGCTCTGAGCTGCGACCAGGTGCCATTCTTCTGGGAACAGTGGACCCAGGAGAGGGCTGTTGTGATCTTGATGCTGGAGGTCTAGCAGGGGACAGCTGGCGGCTGGTGGATGATGGGGGTGTTTGAGGAGCACCCTCATCTGTGCTTTGTTGAAAGCTTTGAGCTGCTCCAGCCGCTTTGGAGTTTTCTGGGGTGGGCTCCTTCCCGGACAAGCTGGCCCCTCTCTGGGGCCCTCTTCTCAGAGTGTCTGAGCCCCCAGAGCTTGGGTGCCTGGAAAAGGAAGGTGTACGATCGTTGACCACAGTGGCTGGAAGTGGCTCTTCATCCTCACCATCTCCATAGACATCAGAGCCAGGCCTAGTGTGGGATACCGGCAGCGAAGGAGCCCTGGTGAGGACTTTGGAGGCTGAGGTAGACTGAGGAGACCTAGAGGGCTGAAGCCTTGGTCCGCGGAGTCTGGGAAATCTGTTTGGATTTCTGCTGTGGGCAGCGAAGGGTTTATTCCGCATCAAACTATAGTGTCCCAAGGCAGGCCGGGTCTGTTGGGTCTGAACAGTAGCAGTAATGTCAGCTTGCCTTCTGGTGTCTTCGGCAACTCTGTCACTATCCGCCCCACCATCAGAAGTGTCCTCTTCCTCGGAGCCCTCTGCCAGGGCAGAGGGATGAGAAGAGCTGGCGGTTTGGGAAGGCGTATGGGAACTAGAGAGGTAGGCATCCTGCCGGTCCTTCCAGCCCCTAGAAAGTGGGAATCGAGAGGATCCTCCATGCAATGGAAAATGTCTCGAAGGTTGGGCTGCAGCGCTGGAATCCTCCTCACTGGTGGAAGAATGGGACTGTCTCGATGCAGATGATGATGGTGCCTTTGCACCTGGGTGCACCCGGCTTTTGTCTCTGAGCATGTTAGAAGCCGCATGGCGGCTAGGATCAGAAGTTGGCCTGGACTTGCCTGGATTCTTGGGAGATGACTGGGAAGAGGCAGCTTTAGGGTCAGGGGATCCTGCTTGATCATACTCATTTTGGTCCACAGAGTCATTGTCTATAGAACTGAGCTGGTGGTAGGCAGAAGAAGCTGAAGGTTCAACCCTTGGACGAGGATGGGGGCCCAGTGAGGGGCCACGCCTGTCCATCCCTTCCTTGCGGGGCAGCACTGGCAGGCCAGTCCTGGCTGGAGTCCTACCAGGAGCCAGAACCCCATGACCAGATCTACTTGGTACCCTCAAGGGTTGCTTCTGGTTTAGGGTCTCCAACCGTGATGAACGAGGATCTTCAAGGGAATCCAGTTCCTCCTCGCCTGTGACTTCTGTGGACTGTGGATCCAGCTCTCCCATTTTAGAGTGAAGCTGGGTTTTCCCGGGTACCACACCATCAGTTCGGATTTTGTTCTTTAAGTCCGAGAGAGCATCCTTGACATTTTTGGCTGGGGGAATGTGTTCTGAGGAAGCTGTAACTTTGGGAGCAGGGGAAGAAGGCTGCTGAGGTTTCTCAGGTCTCCCGCGGTCCCTCCCATTAGGCTGGGCACTGGCCTCAGTAGAACTGGCTGAAACATCAAAGGTAGAACATTGAAGGATAGACATCAGAGGAGATTTAAGAGTAACAACCATCTGATGTGGATGTGTTCCAAGTTGCTCACTATAATTGATCACTTTTAACTCCTTAGAACATTATATGTTCACATTCCCAATTATAACATTCTCTTTTAAAAGTTCTATTTTACTATAAATAACAGAGTTCAAGAACATATGTGTAGATTGAATCAGGAAATGCCACAATTTGTCATTTGAAGAAATTCTGGAATGAGTGCTTAGATATAGTCAGCCCTCTGAATCTACGGAGTCTGCAGCTACAGGTTCAGCCAATCTTGCCTAGAAAACGTCTGAGGAAAAAAATGTGTCTGCTAACCACTCACGTCCCCCTAAATAACACAGTGTTTCAACATTTGCCTTCCCACAGCACTGGAGTGTAAGCTAGGGGTGATTTAAAGTATATGGGGAAATGAAGGGTGAGGTAGTCTACACCAACAGTTCTACTTCATAAAAAGAGGATCTGCAAAGTTGGTATCCTTGGTGGTATTGGAACTAACCCCAAAATACTAAGGAATGACTATGAGTCACTGGTTTTGTAAGTGCAAAATCCTAAGTGGGGCTTTTTGAAACTAATTTTTGGTACATTGCCAATGTAGGATGGCTGTTCTTAATGTCAAGTGACCGACACTTAAAGTTAGCAGAATAATATATGGAACGTGCAAGTGAACATGCAGGTGAACTGAAGTGAGCACCAAGCTTTAAACTCTGAAGCGTCACAAAGAATCCCTGTTTCCCACAAACATACTTTCGCTTGCTTCCTCTCTCTGGCTTAAAGTTTCTTTCAAAACGGATACATTGTATCCCCCCCCCCCAAACACAGCTTAAAGATAGAGCCTTGAGTCAGCAAAATAGTATCTTAAACATATCCTGTGATTGGTTCTGTTGTGAGTGCAGAACTAATTGAGGGAAGAGATATTGTATTGGAAGGGAACTTATATAGCAACAGGAGGACCTAGAGGGAGCAAGCGTCTTTTCCAGTGTCTTTCAACATGAAACTGTGGGCCTTCACAGCACACAGTGGAGGGGAGAGCTGTTCATAGCCAGAATAAATGTGGACTCAATAAAAGAAGCATGGTCCACACACAGTCCACTCCATCTCTGGATCATCATCAACTTGTTGCCTTTAATATTGATCAGACAAACCAGACCAGTTGAAAGTCTTATGAATAACGTAGGATTCCAAAATAACAGAGAACAAAGTGAACCTCTTTCAATTATTGCAGTAGGGGCTGGCTAACAATTAAAATGTCAAATTAGCCTTACAAAATGTTTACATATATTTCTTCCTAAGCCCCAAATTAAATACTAATACCAAAGTAATCATATAATTAACATGTCAATAATACTGTAAATAATTATTAATACCAATCAGAAGAAATATTTTAATCTTTAGAAAGATTGATTTTCAAGGGGTCTACAGAATATTTTGAAAATAATTGTGCAATCTTTGCCCTGAAAAATCATCAACTGAGCATTTCTAAACTCAGAAGCATGAGTCAAAGTAACACAAAGCAAATAGCAGGAATGCGGGCAGGGCGGAGGGAAACCCTGAAGGAGCGGGGCAGGAAGAAGAAAAGCATGAAGGGGGCGGGACAGGAACGGGAAATGGGAAAGCGTGAATGCACGATGCTTACTTGTTGGTATAGCGACAATGAAGGCTTTGGAGTGTGGCCCCTGGCCTCTCCTGTTTGTGGCCCGGATTTTGAACAGATAGCGTTCCCCAGGCTGCAGACCGTCCACGAGGGCAGAAGTGGTGTGTCCAGAGAAGGTGAGGGACTTTGCTCCAAACGGTTTGAGAGCCGGGGCATATGAAAGAATGTATTCTGAAATGATTTGGCAGATGGTTGGAAGGAAGAAAATGAAAACGGTTCTGTACCCAGCAGATGGATGGATCGTACACACAGGATGAGTTAGGACACACACTGCTGAAGCTGACACCCCAGTGATGCTCACCTGGCCAACAGCTGCAGCAGAACAGGGCGCAAGGCAAGCTCAGACCCATTAGAGCCCCTGGAAGTTAAGTTCCAGGCAGACAATTGCTATTTTAAGCAAACTGGAGCACACAGGGTGGGCGGTTATCTTTATAAAACTGACCAAATATGTTTACACTATTTTTTGTTTGTTTTTACACTAATTCAAAATTTTTTTCTATGCTGACTTTAATATGCCCTAATGTAAGAAACTAAGGGGCCCCCAAAGTGCTGACTTCCAGGAACTGGTTCTGAATAAACCTCTCACATCAAGTTTAATTTACCACATGGAATGACTTCTAGTACATTAATTCAGAAAAATGCCGTGGTTTGCATATAACTTCACCCTTGTGAGAATTATAAAAGTTCTTATTCACCCTATACTGAGACAACTATTTCACAGTGTTTAAAGCTGTGAAGAAAACTCACTGATGGAGCTGTGCAGTCTCTAATGCTTTGGTCCTTTGTCAGCTTGTCTATAATCACATAAAGACCTTAACATTTGAGAGCCACAGACAGCCGAGTATAAGGAGCAGTTTCTTTTATTGCATGTAAATTTTTATATTTATTTACATTTTAAATTTATTCCTCATTTTGTTTTTTTTTTAATTAAATATAAGTACATCATTTTCCCCTTTCCTTCTTCCCCTTCCTACCTCTCCCAAGTGCTCAGTATCAAGCTGGTTGTATCTATATATTTAGAAATATATACACATGTATAGGTGTGCAACAATGAAAAACAAAGGCATATTTCACAGTGGGACTTTAATAGTCAAATAACTCTCCTTGCCTATTCTCTCAATAATTTTTTTTTTTTTGGTTTTTTGTTTGTTCGTTTGTTTGTTTTATTTTTTGAGACAGGGTTTCTCTGTGTAGCCCTGGCTGTCCTGGAACTCACTCTGTGGACCAGGCTGGCCTTGAACTCAGAGATCCGCCTGCCTCTGCCTCCCAAGTGCTGGGATTAAAGGCGTGCACCACCACTGCCCAGCTTCTCTCAATAAATTTAAGATTCAAAACTCTTACCAAGTTGATAGGAGGATAGCCTCAGGTAAAAATTTGAATTTGAATTACAGAAAAATCAAGCAATTACATGAGTATGGGGGGAATCCTCCCTTTCCCGAAGTTCTAAGCTTTAAAAGGTACACCAAATCAAGAAATCCTTCAGCCAGAAGGGCCTTGGAATCACCTGCTGGGGAAGTGCAACACTCTTTGCTCATAGAACTGGTCATTTGTAGTGACCAAAAGCATTCCTACTTTTGAGATCCTTTGCTACAAAACCTTGTCATTACTATTGCTTAATGGATGAAGTACATCTGCAAAAACATTTAACCATATCAATATGTGCACCTTCTTACTACGCTTTATGTTTCTCTGACTTATAAAACACCTCCCCAATAATTATGAATTTTAATATCACAATTATTCCCATATGGAAACTAAGCTAAGATATATAAATCTTCCACTTATAAGAACTGAGGGGCTGGAGAGATGGCTCAGTGGTTAAGAGCACTGGTTGCTCTTCCATAAGTCCTGAGATCAATTCCCAACAACCACATGGTGGCTCACAACCGTCTGTAATGGGATCTGATGCCCTCTTCTGGTGTGTGACTGATGACAGCGACAGCATACTCACATTTATTAAATAAATAAATCTTTAAACAAAGAACTCAGTAGCTCTCATTATTTCTGGTGATATTTAGCTGGTGACCCGTGGCTTCCTTCAGCATTAGATTTAAACTAAGAAGTAGGACAGAAAGAGGATGATCCGAGCGAGTAGCATGGAGATAAATTCACTAGATGGGCAGTCTCTGACATTTTCAAGGACTAGAAATCTAACTAGGCAAATAGGTGTCTCTGTTTCCTTTTCAGAGGTCCTTCCAGCACTGTAGCCTTAATACACAGGAGATCAGTGCTCATGTTGTGAAAATCGAGACTTAAAGGGGCCAGCTAAATACATGTTCTAGTCATCTGTTTCTGGACTTATTGCTCTGTGAGAGTGGGGCACACTAGAAGAATAAAAATCCATTCTTTATGAAAAATGGGGAAAAAACCATTAAGTACAGAAAATGTCACACCAGTCATCTTTATGAAGCCCATTGTCCTATGAAAAGACACACTACCTGTGAGCCAAGTCAACTCACAGATGAATGCAGAAATGAACCAATCAATAGTTCCCACCAGGAGATTCTCATGGGAGACTGGAAGTGGCAGTCTGTGTTTCTCCAAGCTTAAGCAAACTGTTCATAGGTTTTAGATGTATTGGGCTTAAATCTGCCTCCCCTAAAACTAGTGACAATAAAAAGACTCCTTTCTTTAAGTAAAGATACCATCTCTCCTACCATAGGGGTACACTTGTGGGCAAAACCAGGTAAAATCCAACATGAAAATGTCCGGATTCCTGAAACTTTTCAAAGCCCTTTAACATTGAAATGAAAAGATTTCAGTGTTTAATTAGCAGCCCCAACAGACAGACTACTTTCAACCTGTACTTATCTCCTTCTATTTCTATTCTTTTAAAGTTCCAGAAATTTTTTTTTTCTATTTTTTTTTATCCTTTCCTCGACTCAAATAAATCAATACAGGCTGAAATTTAGGGAACAAATCCATGTTCTGGAAATCATGATGTAAGGTTTTTAGCCCCATTAAAAGCATCTAAGGTCTCATTAAAGATCTTTATGGTACTGACAGACCCCTGCTGATTTCTCTTTTCAGGATCTCACAGGCACGATGGAATGCTCCAGAATTAGCACAGGGTTTAAAAGTTATGACAGTCCATGGTGCAGTTAAAAATAACTCCAACATGGCTGTCCTGACCATCATGCCTACAGGAAGATGACAAGAATAACTGGCAGGTGACTGCCTAGCTCTCGATAACATCCACCGCCCGTCACGTCCTCTGGTTGGTTAGCACCTGGTTAGCACCTGGTTAGCACCTGGTTAGCATCTTGTTCACCTCACTATGCATGCCGTTAGTCTGCTTTTCAGTCAGAGTCATCCAAGTAGCATATCTCAGAAAGGCCACTTAGAGGGTAAGGATGAAACACCCACCTTTCACTTTCCCCTCGGACTCTGGCAAGGCATCCCAGGATACAGTGACAACTGTGGGCTTGCCGCTGACTGGCCAGACTCTCAGGTTCTCCGGTGCTGTGGTGGGAGCTACAAGATGACAGGGAATCAAGCATTTCACAAGGCTCTCATGACCTCTGACAGGCCCCTCATACACTATACACTGCCTACTGAAGAGGTGCTGTGTTTGTGTTGATGACACACGAGAGGTGGTTCTACACTAGCTTTTTGTAGGGTGGCTTTTGTGGCTTGCACCAGCTCCTTCAGCAAGTTCAGAAATATCTAGAAATAGGCTTTTAGGAATTCCAATTTTTTTCATCCAGTTAAATATTGTGCTATTAAAAGTTCAAAATCTGCAACATCCCTCTAGTACAACATTTATTGCTGTTTTGTTGACAGGGCCTCACTATATTGCCCTAGCTGGCCTAGAAGTCAATATGTAAAGCAGGCTAGCCTTGGACTCCTATAGATCCACCTGCTCCTGTGTTCCAAGTGCTGAGATAGAAGTCATATGCTGCCATATCCAACCTAGTGCAACTTACAAAGATGTAGTTCTAGCTGCTATTGAACAGCAGCCTTGGTTACAGAAAAGGTTTGCTCAGGAAGACTATAAAACAAAAGCTAAGCCACCCAGGGTCATCTTTAGCCATAGTAGCAACGTATGTATGTTACACGCTAGAACTTGAAGGGTTTGATATGTCAGAAGACCATTTCGGTAGAAAACAGAATGTCAGAGTACAAAGCATAAACCAAACAAAACTGCTCTTTAACCATTCCTCCCTCCTTCTCCCTCTCCATCTCCCCCTCTCTCCATTTAATACTTTTAAACCCAACTCTACTTCTAACTACACATACAAACTTAACTACTACTGAGACTTTAAAGGCTGTGTATACTGTGTGAGCTGTCAGTTTAGGAGTGATCCTCAATTAAAACCCTAAGGCCATTTCAGACACAAACCCGATTCCGGCGTTCTTTGGAAGACAGATGCACTCCACTTGCCATCTCGTTCACCTTGTGAAATCCGGACCGCGAATTCATACATGGTGTCTGGGATCAGGCTGTCCACCAGGACACGCCTGTTAGAGACTTGCTTGTAATCCCACCTGGCCGACTCTCCCTTCTCTCGGTAGCGCACAGTATACTGTCTATGAGAAAACGCAAGACGACAATCATCCCGAGGACCTGAGTCTTCACAGTTGACTTCCAGAGTCATCGCTGTTCATCTTTCCCCTGTAAGTAGTGATTCTTGAAAGCAAGCAGGGAGGTTTGAGGAGAAAATTGTAAACTTTTGACTATGTCATTGGCTTTAAAAATCTGAAGCCAGGATCCTGGCAAGTGTGTGTAAAAACAGACCAAGAAATAGAGTATATTTCTGTCCAAGACTAATAATGTCCCAATGTTCCAAAGACCAGGATGACAAACAGAAGGGGTAAAGGGAGGTGGTCAGAATTTAGAAACACCTAATTTCTCAGTGGTGTGTGTGTGTGCACAGGCTGAAGAATGCGATGATATCAAGAACCAGGACTGTTTCTCTCTCTGCCAGTCTCTCATGCACAGGCACATTCACTCAAAGCCAAAATCCTCATTTCATGCTTAACTAGACATGCTCTACAGACTCAGGAGAACAGGAAACATGGGGTCTTCTGTAGACTTATGGCTATGAAAAGGAACAAAACTCTACAATGGAGCAGGCCAGAGTGGCTGGGAGAGGATTCCAGTATGATCCCCTGGGAGAGAAACAGCAAAGTACTGACTCTCAAATACCCCAGACAGTAGATATCCCTGACATTTGAGGAGCAGCAAACCCTGAAGACTGGACCCCTGTTAATACAACTTCTCTTTATGGTTTCTCCCCAGTAGAAAGCATTTGGGCATTAAGAATGTTCTATTGGGGATCTAGAGAGAGTTCAGCTACACAGTACTTGCAAGATGAAGTATAAAGATCAGTATATGAACCAGACTCTTCTGATTCATTAAAAAAAAAAATGGCATGGTAGTACATGCTTGTAATACAAGTTCTGAAGAGGCAGAGACAGGGCATCCCTGAGGCCTGCTAGTCAGCCAGTCTAGCCTACTTGGCAAGCTTCAGGCCAGTGAGAGACCCTCTCTAAAGGACCATAAATAAAAAAAGACAGAGGATACCTGAAGAGCAACATTTAATGTTGACCTCTGGCTGCTGTATGCACATGTACATGTGTACACACACACTCACATGCACACATGTGCTATTCATTATAATTAGTAAGTCAGGAGAAGATATCAGTTGAATACATGGCACAACTATGAACAAAGCAGTTCTGAGGAGAGTCTAGCTTCCCCTGTTTTTTCCCTAAGATGTTGGAAACCAAAGCCTAGAGTCAATCAGGACCACTTCCTGTTGGGGGAGAGAATATGAGTAGAGATGACACAGTGACTCTTCTGAACCCTTAGATAGAAGCATGTGTCATCCTACCAGTCATCAGAAAGGCTGTCCTGTACCTATTAAAGATCGCACTTTATATACTTTTATAATCTGAGCACTATATTTCTTTTATTTCAAAGTATGTTCCACTTTCCTGCTGTAAATAGGTTGTGAACTTAATACATGATAACCAGGTCACCAAATATTTGGCTTCTTCTTAGTTGTATAAATAATCAAGTCTTTGAACACACACAAAAAAACATTTTAAATTTATATTAACCAGTTTTTATACAATGTGGAAAACCATAAAATTCACATAAAGATTATTCTAACCTGATAAGATTGGTTATTTTTCTGTCTGTTGCTACTACAAATGGGTATAAAAGACAGAACAGGACAACATCATGAGCTAAGGTAAAAGAGGGTGCTCTTTATTACACAGAACCAAGGATAACCTGACATACTTCAGAGATCAGCTAATGTCTACTGAGAAGCCATGCATATGACATTAGACAAGCATCTACTTCTCAACATAAAAATCTATCTTGCCTTGACTCTTCAAGAAGACTCTTTCCACAGTAAACTCTTCACAGAGGGAAACTACACAATTGAGGCAGGGGAAAAACAAACAGGGAATTTACACACACAAGACAAAATGAAGCAGATGAAATATGAAGTACTGTCCTGTGAATCACCCTCCAGGCCTTATTTGACTTGCAGGAAATTAGTTGCCACCAAGTACTGTACATCAACAGAAAAAGAGGGGTCAGCACTCACACAGTAAAGAAAATAAAATCAGGCTGGAAAGATGGATCCATGGTTAAGAGCACTAGGCTCTTCCATAGGATCCAGGTTTGGTTCCTAGCACCTGCATGGTGGCTCACAGCTACCTGTAATTCCAGTTGCAGAAGATCTTATATCATCTTCTTCCTCTGTGGGCACCAATCATGCACATAGTACACATATACACATGCAAGCAAAAACATTCATGCACAAAAAAGTAAAATAAACAAGTCTTCACAAAATTAAAAAGAAAACCACCAAGTTCAAGTCCAGAGAAGCTGTCCATCTCACACCCAAAGATAAGAAATAAGCGTACATGTGTACCTTGATGCAACAACTCTCTTCTGTTTTTCCACAAGAGGATCCACCCAGGCCACGAGCACGGATTGAGATGACATGACCCGGACACTAATGTCTTCAGGCACATCCAGCTCATCCTCTTCTGCAATGACAGTGGATGCACAAAGGGCTCCTCTTACCACAGGCTCTGCACTGACTTCCTCCAGCCAATCCCTGCCTAACTTCTAGTTGTTCATGCTTAACTTAGGTAAGATGAGATGAACAGAATGCTAAGTGATTATTTTGTCTGCATAAAGTGTGTGTGTGGGGGGGGGGGGGACTCTCCATTCTTGCTTTTCCTAACCATAGCCTGGGAAGCAAGGAGTTCACCTTAAAAGCTGCCTGAGCCAATTTGCATGCAGAAGGGTGTAAAGGGGCTGCTATGCCTTGGTAAAAAAACAAACAAAAAACAAAAACCAACACTACAAGAAGCTCAGTGTTTGCTCATTACACTCCTCAGAAATAATGAAATTTTTATGAGGGCATATGTTTGAGGAAATAAAAGTTTACATTGTTATTCATTAGAAACCATGATGTCAAATTAAAATTCTGCTTTAAACAATGGTTATGAATCTCATAGGTGTCAATGTTCTTCATATTTTAGAGCATGTGGTTGAAAGGCAGGTTAAATGTTATATTCAGATATAAGGTTTGCCGGTTTCTTACTGAGATTTATTTTTGTCATTCAAAAGTACAGTCACAAGGCTCACCATCTTATTGTGGTTTCTAACAAATTAAGATTTACAAAGTGTCCTCAACTATGCTTGCAAGTTTCTTTGTTGTGTTGTTTTGGTTTTGGGTGTTTCGTTCTTTTGTATGGGTCAAAAGAATTCAGATTTTCCCTAAGTGGGGGACACTGGAGTGGACCGTTGTCCCTCTCTCTGGTGATCATCAGTGACTGATACAAGTGAACAGCCTCAGGTGGGACCTCTGTATGCAGTGTGGAAAAGCATAGTAGGCCCCACTCTGCATCATGACTGCACTGCAGGACTGTGCTAGGGTCTCCTCATGTCTGCTTAATTTTTATGTCAACCCAACACAACCTAGCGTCACCTGGAAGAGAGAGCCTCAGCTGAAGAACTGCCCTCCCCCGCCAGATTGGCCATGTCTGTAAGAGATTATCTTGATTGTTGATTGATGCAGGAGGGCTCAGTCCAGACCCAGACTGGACTATGGGTGGCATTGTCCCTGGGGAGGTAGGCCTAGGCTGCATAAGAAATCTAGCTGGGCATGAGCCAGAGGATAAACCAGGAGCAGAATTCCTCCATGACTTCTGCTTTAGTTCCTTGCTTCAGCATCTGCCCCAACTTCCCTCAATGAATGGCTGATCTGAAGTATAAGATAACATAAACCCTCTCCTCGCCTAACTGCTATTGATTGTGCTTTATCACAGCAACAGAAAGGAATTAGAACCCATGGACATTTGTGCCCAGAAAAGTATGTATAATTTGTAAATATTATGAGTGATGTAAAACAAAACAAAACAAAACAAAAAACAACCATCAAAAGAGGTGAAGAAAAACACTTCAATAAGTGCACAATGACTGGGCGACTAGTGAACCACAATTGCATGTTTTCATACTTCTCTCGATGCTATCACATCTGCATAAAGTGAGCTGAAAAGGTGTGTGTGCCTCCTTGCTGCCCCAACACACCTGTCTTTTCTCCTGCTTTGTTCAGTGCCTTCCTAGGGACAATTAACAAATGGACCAGATTGTCTTTCCATGGAATGATGCCTCACTCCCTCTAACACTGCAAAGCTGTGACAACTGTACTATAAAGCTGTCCCTAATTCTCAGTGAAACAGGCCTCCCATCTCTACCCATGAAAGAAACATGCTTACCTACAACTGTAGTTCCCTTCATTCCCCTTGAAATTCACCAGTCCCCCATCCTGTCACAGCCAGCATCACATGGAAAACAACCTTCACACCAGACCATGGTTTCACCAACTGCATCATCCTTGGAAACGTACCTGCATGCTTGCGCTTTGTGAGGGCAGCCCTATAGACAGGCTGACTCTGCCCCTGGGAGTTCGTGGACTGCAGGGAGACCACATACACCGACTCAGAGGCTGTGGACCAAAGAGCAGGACATGGGACAGTGTCCTCATTCCTCAGTAGCCTATGTGCCCTACAGCCTATGACCCCTCCCCTGATCCTCCCCTTGCCCCAACTATACTAACCATTTCACAGGTAAGTCTTCATCTAGTCCTTATGCCCTGCAGAGAGACCCCTATCACTGTCCTTGTTTCATGGGCAAGGACAGGCTCAGAGGGGTGAGGTGACTGCCAAAGTCATAGAGTAATTTGGCCTTGCAACCACGTCTACCATGACTTCCAGGCCCCAGCTTTTTAATAACTTTCAGATGGGGAAGGAGCAGACCATATGCAGCCATCACAGAAATACAACTGAAAGTATCCAACAGTAGGCACACACTTCTCTCTGTGCCTTCACCAAGGATACTGGGTAGAAATGCAATCTCCAAACTGACACCAGAATGACTACCCAATGAGCCCAGGACACCCCACACACCCCATCCATGCAAACCCTGGCTGATTCATTTCCCAGCCTCAAGTATATGCAGCAGAATTTCTTCACTTCCCAGCTGGCCTCATCCTGAAGGTCTTCAGACTTCCCTGTCTTCTGGGTCTGATTGCATTATCTCTTGTAATCCTGACACCCTTCCACTTCTACATTGCTGCCCTTCTCAGGGATTTCACTGATTCAGAAGGTCACCAATAAAATGTGTTTAACGATTGCCTAGGGGTGGGACTCCTTGGTGATGGGACTTTAAGCCAATATCTAAGGCTCCTCAGTGTGTGTCCATTTCCAAGATACCCCATGGCCAGTAGCATCGCTGTGGTAAACAGTGTTAAGGTCCTATGCAGAATAAATCGCAAAGACGGGCTTCCAGGATAAAGCAGACCGAGAGAGTTCATTTCACCCTCACCCTATGCCAAGTCCTTCTGTTTAGACCTTCTCTTTACAGGAACTCACCATGGGAAGCCTGCAAGGGGGCTGCCCTGTGAGAGATTATACCAGACCTAGAGCTCATGTATACCTTAGGTATAAATTAGGTATGTCTTAGGTCCAAATTTAGGCAGCAAAAGATCAAGATCAAAATCAGGTGAGCAGAAGTGTACTACTGAAGAGATGAAAAACTTGCAAGCCTAGTCACGTGGGTCAGTCATGCCAAATTATGTTCTCATGCTTGGTGTGAATAAGACCCAGGAATAAAACGTCCCACCTGAACAATGCTCTTCCACAGTATCAAACATGCAAAGAGAGTCTCTCGTCTTTGGCTGGAGAGCCGCTGGGTCGAGTTTGATCCCTATCATTAAAGAGCTGAACAGCATGCATGATTAGATCATCCAGCAATTGGCAAAGGGGCAGCCCAGAAATGGAGCGCTGAAGGAACTCCGGATTTTTCTGTGGTTCCACACCACCAGAAGGGAGAATGTAACCATCTGCCCCAGGATCTTCACCAGTTCAAGTCTGAGCAGCTCACATTGCAGCATGGTCCTGGGAGCCAGGACTAGGGGTCCTGGGGACTATAGGACTGTCTGCCTAGACTCTATAAGAATATATACTTACGCCCTTAGCTGGTGAGTTCTCCCACCAAACCAGCAATGCAGACTAGTAGGCTTTCTTCCCAGAACTCTGTCTCCCTGGAAAATGCTCTCACCCAGGGCTGTTCCCTGAGCTCAAATCATGGTGCCTCATGGCCTGGCTATGAGTCTCCCCTCTACTTGTTCGGACCCCATTCCCAAGTCTCTGCATCTTCATGTCCCTCACTTATCTTGGAGAACTTACCTTTTATGACAGAGGTGCCAAGCAAGAGGTACCCACACTTCCTTCCCACACAGCCCAGGCCTGTGAGTACCTCCTTGTTCTTTCCCACCCTAGCTTCTGACCCCAACAATGCCAATCCCCACTTCTGGCCTCCATGCCCCCAAGTGATATGAGCCTCTGCCTCCACTGTCTACACCATCAGGTTTGCAATGACATGAGAGGCAGCCGATTACACTTGAGTGAAGAGACCAGATGTTTTACCAGAATCTTTTGAGTAGGCCCAATAAGCCATAGCCTTATTGAGTCCATAATGAATCTTGACCCATTAGGAAATAAAAAAAAAAGCATGAAGCATGGGGACC
>NW_022196911.1:7884081-7893815 GCF_008632895.1 Mastomys coucha | reverse complement strand
AGCGCAGGTGTCATGGCATGTACAAAGTGGTTTTACAACTGTACTTATAGCACAGAGTAGATTTGCTACCAAGGCCACCCTGGACCCTTGAGTCTCTGTAGCCTGGCTTCCCCTAGAAAGGTACATAAAGGGGCCTAGCTATATATCCAATTCATTGAGTAGATAATGGGCAGGGGCAAGGGCAAGAATGGTCATTAACAGTTCCTAAGGGGAGAGTCCCATGCTCTCGGAACGTGGCCTGTGTCCCTGTCTAGCTTGTCAATAAAGGTTAAGAACTATTAAGATGGACCACACAGTGTCTCCTGGTCCCAGCAAATATGCCCACAAACATTCCATAGCTAATGCTACCTTTGCTATGAAAACAGAACCATAAAGGGGAAAATATTTCCCCTCCCCAGCACACCTCACATCTACATAAGTGGCTCAAGGACTCTGTATAGAAACAACATATAAGGCAGTGTGGTCCTGCCACTGAATAAAGGTTAGTGTGACAGAGGCCAAGACAGGATGAGACAAAGTGATGTTGTGGTCTCAGTAAGAACTGTCCCCATTGGGTATGAAATTGAGCACTTGGCCCCAAGCTGGTGGCACTGTGGAATGCAGTGGGACGTTTACAAGATGAGGCTTGCAGAAGGAAGTGTGTCACCAGAGGCAAGCCTTGTGAGCTCTGTAGCTGGGCCCTACTTCCAGTTCATTCTGCTTCTTATTCTTCTGAGACTTAGGACATTCCAGGAGCATACTCCAGCTACCATAGAGCTACCTGCCTCCATGCGTTCCCTGCTGTGGGGATTCATCACCAAAACTGAGAGCCGAAATAACCCCTTCCTTCCAGAAGTTGGTTTGTTCACAAGGAGGGGGAAGGTGGCTAACATAGGGCATTACCTTGAATAACCATCATACCTGGGAGAAGCATCTCTCACTTAGACAACATTCTGCCTTGTATGATGTTCTAAATACAAAAGGGATGGGCAAATTGCATGGGATATCGTTTCAAACTCACCAAGCTTTTTAATTTCATGTGATCTCTCATCTCTGGTCAGTGGAACATAATTCATCTTCCGGCCACTTTCCCCGTAGCCCAGTAGAAAACCCCGAGATCTTCGTGGGCTTTTGGCTCCAGACAGGCGTGGTGCCTTCCATGCAACGGACAGCCTGTCATCTGAGGCTCGGACACGCATACGCAAGGGCTTGTTAGGCACTTCCTTTTCTTAAGAAGGACACAACACAGAAATGATTAAAGGATGGAGCTTACATCATGTATGTGAAATCTCTGCACACATTGAGCCTCGTTGGTTAAATGCTGGGCTTAAAACACTCATTTTTTGGTACCCTGTTCTGTTAAGCTCCAGGGTGGACTCCATCCACACAGGCCTCCATTTCATGCCAATTTTCTGAACTTAAAATGAAAACATTCCATGTGTGCCAGCCACAGACCTGGAAGCTTTTTTTTTTTTTATTTTCATCTATTTCCTTTCACTCCCATTAGGCTAGACAGGCTGTATACTCTGCGACAAGGGCTAGAGATAAATATTAAAATATAACAGAGTCCTTCAGCATTATTTACAACTGGCCTCCAGAACACCTTTTCTCTGTCATGTTGAAAGGATAACTTTCCTTGCTGTAAACAAGCTAAAGACTAACCAATTTTGATCTGGAGTTTCTATTCCCACCCTTAGGTAAATCTTGCCCCATCTCCCACAAATCTTGGCTATGCCCCACTGTGGCCACTATCCTCAGGGTCTCTGACTTTTTTTACTGACAATTAACCAGTTTCCAAAAATTCTGAGCTGACTTGAAGTGTTCCCATTGTTAACTTTCTCAAAGTAGTATGTCTTGGGGACACTGGTTAGTATTTAGAGCCTGTCTGTCTGTCTGTCTGTCTATCCAGCTACCTACCTATCTATTTTTAGTAAGAGCTGATACATTGAGGAACAAGGGTTTATGGATCATGTGACCACCATGCTTGCCCATTTCTAACAGTGGACTACTTCTAGCCCTAATTTGAAGATGCTGCTAAGCAAAAGAGTATTTCTCTAGTTGTATAAGGCAGTTACTTCCAAGCATCCTTTCTTTGTCATCTATGTTAGGCTCATCACCAATTCTGACTAATTCTGTGAGACTAGAAATTCCAGTCTCAGATAATATCTGAGAACAAATGCCATGAGCTAGCATGAGCTTCACAAACAGCCATCTCGGACAGTTATTTTGAAATGACTATCTCCAATGTTGTACGTCTAAGCAAAGGACCATTCTTTTGTGGGGTTCCTGGAGTTGCTTAATGAGCCACTGGACACCCTTCCTTAAAGCCATCTGAGAACAGTCGCAACAAACATTTTCCCCAATATACAAAACTTTAAACTCTTTGTAACCCAACAGAATGACCCAGAAAAATGCAATGGTCCTGGGTCTTCTATGAGTCCAGGCACTTGCTGCTGCATAGGCCCAACATGCTCAGCCTGCTCTTGTTTTCCATCAGAGTCCTCCCAGTCAAGCATCTGGAAGGAGACCTGGTATCCCCTGGACTACTCTATCCTTGAGGATCGCTGCAGGTTTCCACTTGGGACAGATTCTCATTTGACAACCTCTGCACTCATTAGTGTAATGCCGGGCAGGGATACCAAAGACTCCTGGAATTCTGTAGTGATGGGGTCAACAAGAGGAAAGAATGAGGTTCTCAGGACAAGGAACTTCGTCAAGACCACACAAGTTTGCTGGCTGTAGTGTGCATCCTGGAATTCCGATGCACAGTAGTCCTTCCTGTTGAATGTTAACCACACAACCCCATGGCAGAGACAGCAGTTGCCCCAATATACGGTGCGGCTCCTGCCACCAGCACCTGCCAACCTTCCTACTGGCACCCTAGGATGGGGCCAGGACCACAGAACATCTGATAACCCAACACAAAGTGGTCTTGGGGTGAGGAAGAAAGACATCCACATTTGGAGACAAAGCAGATAAAGTCATGGGGCCATTTAGTGTCATTTAGTGTCCACCAGGGATGGGGACCCACCTATTCCAATTCCCAGTACTCTCTCTGTTTAAACTCACCACACACACACACACACACACACACACACACACACACACACACACACACATACCAGCCATCCAGTCTCTTGTTCTCATGAGTGTGAAACAAGTTTGGGTCTAGATAGGCTCCTTATAGAAGTGGGCACACTACACCCTGCCCAGCTGACTCTACATAAGCTGGAACTGCAGTCTCCCCACAGAGAAGAGAAGGACTTTGGCCAGAGGTTATTCCCAGGACAGTGGAAGTGTGGATAAAACCCACAGCATACAGAGAGGGCCCATCCCTTCAGACACAGTCACTTCTCTTCTGAGGCTTTGATTTTTCAAGCACCTTGGAACTTTCTTTTCTTTAGTATTCTGGATTCTGCATACTGTCAACTGTCTTTTGTAGATCGTCCAGGGAGCCTCTCTTAAAGCAGATACATGCATCAGGAAAATATTCCATGTGGTTAGAATTCATCTATAATCAAATTATGTGAGGATTTTTCTCTAAGCTGTGTGCAATGGCCTCACAAAAGCACTAGGAATTTTTCTAATAAATTCTGTAGATCTTTTATCTTGAAAACAGGAAGTCACAACTGACAAAATCAATCAGGCTCACACTCACCGGGGCAAAGTGTATTTATTTCAGAATTGGTGGGAATATCCCCTCCCCCATTGGTCTTAGTGCAACAGAACCAGGTAAGTCATGGGCAGAACTGGTGGGTCACAGAAGACCTGGGACAGTTATACATGGTCCCCCTGTCAGGCATAGAACAAAATGAGCACCACCTGGCTGTAGACCAGGAAGCCAGGCTGGACTGAGCTGTCCCTCATGATTCATAAGTCAGCACATTTCTGAAGTTGTATGGAACCAATTTTTTCTTTTTACCATGAAAAAAAGGCAAAAATTCCATATGATGCTTTCCCCAGGTATAATTCTATGCTAGTTAAATGTGACAGGTTTTTAGATCAGGCTAACCCAGACTCTAGACTCAGGGTTTACATCAAGTCTACTACTTACAGAGGACTCCAAGGGTACTCGCTGGCCACATCAGTTTCTTCTTCTCTGAGACTGTATGTAACAGCTGGGTACAGAGCTTATGTCTGTAACCTCAGCACTTATGGAGTAAAGGCTAGCCCAGGCTGTATAACAGACTCTGGGATAGCTTTGGCTACAACTGCCTCAAAAGCTTAGATCCACCATAAACCCATTCTTCCTGGGCAAATTCAGATGCAACCCCCCTGAACCATCTCTGAATAGATTCCCACAACTCTTTAACACACACAGTATTACAATACAGCTGTGTATTGCTAACCGCAGAAACACACACTGGTAAATGCTCTTTCAGGTGGTTCCATCCTGTGCATGTTATATGGCATGCTCATATACACTGAGGTGACTAGGACATCACTAAGTGCCATACTCTCAAGGCCCATGGTTGTCTACACAGTCCATTGTGATGCCAGTGTCCACTCCAATAAATGACTTTTTGGAGTAATACTTAAATAAGAAAATCTACTTAATAATAACAAAGAAGGACTCTTAATTTCCTTGTTCTGGAATGGATCTGTCAGATATCACCAGGAATAGCACCAATAGCAGACAAAGAGACTGAGAGGCAAAGGTGGGGGGAACATTACAGAGCTGGATGACAACAGGCACTGGGTGGAAATTAGAGCCCTGCTGTAGGACCTGTAGTCCTAGCTCACTATGCTGCAGCTCATTCAGAAGCTCCTGGTGGCTGCACTGTGAGCATCCCTGTAGCTACGCTAGTATAAACACTGTAACCACTCTGGGGAGGACCATGGTGCTCCTGAATGCTTTGAGTAAAGGATCTGGCTCACTGAGAATCTCTGTTCATTGCATTCACACTCATCTCCTTACACAAATGGTTGGTTGAGCTCCCCAAGCTCTGGCTCCCCATCAGGAAGTAAGTCAGTAGCATCTGTCCTGCTTAGGCCAACTCACTGCCCTATCCCTTTCACATTAAAGATGTATTCAATGTTCCAAGGAAGGACCATTGGATGAAGACCCAAGGCCCTGGTCCACCATGCCAATGGATCCATTGGCTCACTTGTCCAAGGAATCACTCAGAACCCAAAGTAGAGAAAGGCGGCCCATAGACATCCTGCCACCCTCAGAGACACCAGAACAGCGCCTCTTGGCCAGTACCTGGAGTTGGGAAAGCTTTTGCAGAAGGTGAAGGAGACGGTCTAAAAGACAAAGCAATTTGAAAAGGAGAAAAGAGGTAGAGAAGAATCTTGATGTCCTCCAGGTTCACCAACACCATGTAGAACATTATAGGTTACAGAAGCCAAAAAGCCTTCATGGTGAACATAAAACTCATTTCGAACACCCTCACGTGGTCCTTCAGTCCATCTCACTGGGGCCTGTGGAGTATGTCTGAGATCCTGCTTTCCTTCTTCTAGGGTGTCCTCAGTTAGGAAGCTACCATCATGAGGACAGAAAGCTACGCTGTAGACAGAAGTGACCTCACAAGACAGAGCCAAGCTGCCAGCATCTGCATCCTAGAATTGGCTCTTGAAATCCAGTAAGCCGTCAATCAGAAGTAGCTTGCACTACCCTGGGGCAGCTCAGGGTGTGGCACTTGCTCATTTAAACAATCTTCCCTCAAGGTTCTCATAGAACAGCAAAGAAATGTATCTCCATCCTCTATAGCCTGGAGTGAGGCTACTTCTGCACAATCTATTTTACCTCAAAATTCTCAAGTTTGCATTTGAACTTTGTAGATCATGCCACCAAATGTTGGTGTTGCTTTACAATTAAAAATAGCGATGTTTAGTGCCTGATTACAGAGAGGGGACTCCCATTGGATTAGATGTGTCCATTTTTTTCTCATGCCTTTGCTGGTTTCTGGTCATACCTATGGACTCAGGTCCCGAGGGTCACAGTTTGAGTAACCCCCCATAAATGGCAGTCAGGCTGGCCTTCTGTCAGTTAGCAGGTGGCTTTGTTATTGACCCCACCAGAGTTGAACATCAGTAGGTCTATCAATATCAGCATCTATTTCACCATGTGAGGCTGAGGTTTTACTGTGCTGCGAGATACCAAGTCACCCACAAATTGCTGTGAGGGGGACTCTGCACAGGTCATTGAAGAAGCCTTTGATAGTACTGTGAGACTCAAGAGGTTCTTCAGATGCCTGTGTGGATAGGTCTGGGTTTCCATTAGTCATAGACCTACCCTGGGACTCTCATTGAGTAGACAAAACTGATGTCCTGGTGCCCTTCAGTGGCACTGTCATCTATGCATCCAGGAGACCAACATCAGATGCTAAGATCCATGTGACTCTGATGGCCACATCACCATCTCACTTGTAAAAAGAGCTCAGCATTAGCCTGTGCCAAGTCCAGCCTACTATCTCCCATTGCTGGCCTAATTCCCCACACACATATGAAGGGATGATCCAGATTCTCAGGGTAGCCAGCTGTGAAGGCTCCCTAGAGTGAGTCAGACCCACAGCTGTCATAGATCCATCCCATGGCGTGTTAGTTTCCAGCCACACTTCCTGACAGTTCACAGGGGCCCTTTCCTGACTATAATAGTTGGTGCTCCTGGGCCCCTCGGGATGGCACAGGGACAGGATCATAGACTATCTAGGCTAAGAAGGACAAGTGTGAAATATTCCTGGGAAAGGCATATCTCAAAAGGTGTGGTTTGGATTTCTCTAGGGTAGTTTTAATGGAAGTCTTCCTGCATTTGCTTCATCTGGGGGTCAAATGGAAAGCAGGGTGTGTGTTTTCTGAAAATGAGAAGCCTGGCCTTGTTGATTGGGTGCTTGGTTCCTTCAGCCTGTTACTTGGTCCCCCATTCATAATAAAATCCCATTTATGAATAGCTCAATAAGAAGGAGGTGTTTCTCTCCAGACTAACGTTGGATTTTTCAGGAATCCTGTATACTATACTCCTGGCTGACTCCCAAGCTCTTACATGTTTTTTTTTTTCACTTGCAGACTTTGAAAGAAGAGCCCTTGGTAGATATAAAGGTTATGGAAGTGGCACATGGCCCCACTTATTGACCTCTGAACAGACTCTGGCTTTTATTAGACTACAGAGGTCCTTCTAGAACATTCCTTCAAGGCTGTATGAGCAAGCGCAGCTCAGCCTCTCCAGCTTTCTGGCACTCTGGCCCTAGCCTAGGAACAGTCACCCCTCTGTGGCAAGAACCATGAGCCAAGACAGACCTCGTTTCTTTATAATGTATCCCCAACCTCAGACGTTCTGTCTCAACTACAAAAAAAGTAATGAACTAGGTAAGACAGCAAGAAGAGTTTAAACTGGGTTTTCATGATTTCATGGTTAAGTTATTTCAGTGTTGAATTATTTGTGCAACAGTGTGTGTCAACACTTTGAGCCAGGCATCAGGGAGGCTTCTGGAGGGAAGGCTCCAAAGAGGAGTTCAACCCCAAATTTGCCCTGAGGTCTCATTGTGGTTTGAAGATACTCTGCTAATGAAGTCAGCCTTCAAGAGAAGGGATGATTCAACTTTTCCTCAAAGCAGGGAGAAAGGGAGATGGAAGTCATGTAAGGAAGATACCTCACCCCCAAAAGGAACAGAAAGAAGGGTACCTGACAGGAGATAGCAAAAGCCAGGAAAGAAGCTGAAGAACGTGGCTACCTTTTGTGGTAGCCCTTCTGGAAGAGAAAAGGGTGACTGTATAAGGTCAGACAGATTCGTCGAAGCATCACTGGAGGCCCAGATGGAGAAGCACAGCTGTGATGGTTGGGACAACAGGGAAGCTTAGCTCTTTGTTTCTCTCCCCTAGTCCAGCTATGAGAGGCCAAAGAGAGAGCACCAAGCAGCTGGGTGGTCTTGGGGGAACTAGGGAAGGCAGTTCAGAGAGGGGAGATGTTCTGAGTGCATGTCCCAGTTAAAGCAGAGAAGAAACAAGCCAAGAGTGGCCTCGGGACTCTGCCAAGGGGAAAAGCCTGCAGAACTGTGGCCTGACGAGGTCAGGAAGCAAGCTCATGACGTGAGGGATAGAAGAAACAAGATATCCTGCCAACAGACAGAGGAGTTCAGAACTCCAGCTTAAGCAGGGCAGTGGCTATAACCATAGGGTTATAGTGTCTGGACCACATGCTGGTGGCAGTGGCCAGAGAGGAATGGTCCACAGCACACCCAGCTTAGATCAAGCTGTCATTGAACTACTGGAAGCATGAACAACCTTCATAACCAAAATACAGTGCAAAGAAGACATGACCCAAAACCCAGACTTTGTGTCAGTTCTGGATCCAATTCAGCTCCACAGCTTGAGGGGAAAGCACAGAGGACACAGAGTTTGTAGGAACCCACGAAAACTATTAAAACAGATATGAGCATATTCTGCACTAAAAATAGCTAGGATCTAACGTGGTTTCCAGGATGAAATTTTGCAATTACAGAATAACCGGCCCACAGCTGCATCTGAGGGTCATTCACTATCAAAACTGGGACATGGCCCAGTCCTGACCCTAGGGGCCTGCTTCTATGTGACCTCTTTACTCTGGAGCCAGCCGTCGGGAAAGCTAAGACAGCAGTGAAAAGTTCTGAAATAAATGAGAAGACTCCAGTGTTCTAGAAAATGAACAGTTTCAAGACATCATTCCCTGGGATCAGAAGAGGGGGGGATACGGGCGGACATCCCAGCAAGGAGGATGGGTCCTGCATGCACAACAGAGAAGACCTTCTGCTGGGTCAGAAGCAGCCAGGCTGCCACCCAGGAACTGCGTCTTTACTCAGGCTATCATTTCTGGGTCCAAACCTTGCAGATTTGGGTGAACAACCAGACTCAGAGTCACTCAAGTCCTGGCCAACCTCTAGGACTTTCTAGAAGGTTCTTCCTCCTCCTCCCCCTCATCATGTTACTTCACCATCTCATGGTGGTCCAGTCTAATCACCAGGTTCCCCATCTGCTTATCCAAGATTACTAAGCAGTTTGTTTGTTTGTTTGTTTGTTTGTTTGTTTCAAATAATTGGTGATTATTTCAAAATTCATATACTAACATCTTAATCCCAGAACCTCAGAGTTAGCTATATTGGGCTGTAGGGTCCCTGAAAAGGTAGTCAGGTTTAAATAAGGCTATCAGGGTGTATCCTCATCCAACCCAACTGGTGTCTTTGCAGAAGGAAGGAGTGTAGACCAACAGACACTTGCCATCTCTTTCCTATGTGAGTTGGAGGGAAGTCTGAGTAAAGACAGAAGGGGGAGGAAGCCATCTGCAAACACAGAGAATTCCCAAGGTTCCAACCTGTTCACGCTTTACTATTAGACCTCGACACTCCAGAACCATTGGAAACACATTCTGTTGTGCAAGTCCGTCCCACTCGTGTGGGTGGTAGCCCTCGCCAACACTATTCCGATGCATGCGGCTCACTCAGCTGCTTCCTGGCTTTCTTTTCCACTGGTGTGTACATCTCATGCCGATGAGCCCTCATCCATCTGGTTCACCATGCTAGAGACCTCTGGGTCCTGTGTCTGCAAAACCACAGGCCCTGAAGGAGTAGATTAACAACCTTGGTTCTATTTTTAGGTAAAGAATATTTAGACCTGATATGACTGAGCCAGCAAAATGAGGCCTTCTGGAATTTGAATTGAAATCCCTGTTTTTGGCAGAATAAAGAATGTATTCTCCCCTGATTTTAAACAAGCTCCTTCGAGGCCTCATGCTGGTACTGGCTGGCACTGATGCTGTGTTATCTATGGTTTTTTTTTTTTTT
>NW_022196911.1:7869849-7883613 GCF_008632895.1 Mastomys coucha | reverse complement strand
GCTCCATAGTTAATCTCTGTAACTCCTTCCGTGGGTATTTGGTTCCCCCTTTTAAGAAGGAATGAAATATTATCTATGTTTTTAAAGGCAAATGCTTTCCTATGAATGAAGACCTGCACCATTCCAAATGCTTATTTTGTTTGACCAAATTGTTATCCACTAAATCACTGTTCTGAACAAGAAATAGCTTTTTTGTTACAAGACCCAAAAGCAAAAGTGCTAGGTAGCATATCAATCAGTCATAGACAATTTCCTATAGATTTTCATTCTTTCAGCGATAATGAAACACAGCATTTTCTGAGTCTGTACCCTCTGAATACTACGGCTTGTTCAGTGTGGTGTTTTGAGGTCTGGACTACATCATGTGCTGTAAGTTCAGCTAGGGGTCTCTCTTCTAGTATCTTTTATTCATTATGCATGGCAAATGGAGATCGTATATTCTAACAGGGAGCTTTGGTAATCACAGATCCAAAAGCTCCTACAAAAAGAAGCTGAATATAGTCACATGCATTAAAACAACAAGAAGTTAGAACTTGAATTTCTTTCATTCCCAAGCACTAATCTGTAACCCCCAGGAGTCCATGTCACACATATATAGACATGCACCCATAGACACTTTCAAACGCACTCATACACTCCATTGAAGGTGGCAAGAGCAAGAGATTATCTGTGAAAAAGCAAGAAAATTCCTAGTTCTAAATCTAATGGCAGGTCAAGAGTATATAATAAACATTTAAAATACAAATATGAGATTCAAATACAAAGCATGAATAGCTATCAGTAAAATGTTTGTTTCTGACTGATTACATATGTGTCTTCAGGAGTAAATACATCTAAAATTAACATCCTTTCCTATGTTGCCCTTGTCTTAGGTGTGTGGTAACCTCCCTCCATCTAAAGCTTAACCTTCCTAGGTTCAATTGCCTATAATATATTGTATCCCCCAAAAATTAAGTGGAAAATTTGAGAAATAAACAATACATAATGAAAATATACATTGTTCTGCAAAATGTAGTGGACCTTCACATTACCCTACTATATCTTGCCCAAGATATAAATGATGCCTTCCTCCTGTGTATCTGGTGTTAATATACTGCCCCCTTATTAATCACCTAATAACTTTTGAGTTGCCAAATTGGTTCTTGCAAATATACAGGTCCTTTTGTTCTAGTAACATCTACTAGCATGTAATATCTTACTATTAGTACCACAATGACAAATTTGTGTTACTTTATCTAATCATCTGCATATTGTATCAGATCATTATCACCTTGAGAAGAAGAGTAAAGATAGTGCAGTTGGTTATTCTAAGAGAGGCAGGGAAGAGCAGTCACATTCACAATACCATTATAGGGCAGTGTTACAGGTTTTTTGATTTATTACAGTTTGTGTTAAAGTCTTATTGTTCCAAGGACACAGAACCTGAAGAAGCTACCTCTTGTAGCAGGGCAGGAACCCCAGTGGAGTGATAGAGGCACCAATCCATCCACAAAACTTTCAACCCAAGATTTATTCTGTCTACAAGAAATGCAAGTACAGGGGATGGAGCAGAGACTGAGGGAATGGCTAACCAATAACCCGCCAACTTGAGACCCATCCCATGGGCAAGTACCAATACCCAATACTATTAATGATATTCTGTTATGCTTGTAGACAGGAGCATGGCTGTCCTCTGAGAGGCTCTAACCAGCAGCTGATTCAGACAGACGCAGACATCCACAGCGAAATAGTGGATGGAGCTTGAGGACTCTTATGGAAGAATAGGAGGAAGGACTGCAACCCCTAAAGGGATAAGAACTCCACAGGAAGACCAACAGAGTCAACTAACCTGTACCCTTGGGGCTCTCAGAATCTGAAACAACAACCAAAGAACATACACTGGACCAAGCCTCCCCACACATATATATGAGATGTATAGCTTGGTCTTCATGTGGGTCCCGAACAACAGGAGCCAGGACTATCCCAAAAGCTGTTGCCTGTCTGTGGGATATGTTCTTCTAGCTTGGCTGCCTCGTCTGGCCTCAATGGGAGAGGAAGTGCCTGGCCTTGTAGCCAGAGGGGGATACCCAGTAGGTAATATGGAGGGTGGGAATCACCCACACATAGAAGAAGGGGAGGGGGAAGGAGAGAAGGATTGTGGGGGGGGGGTGACTAGGAGGAGCAGTGAGTGGGATGTAAAGTGAATAAGTAAAAAAAAAAAAAATTAAATTAAAAAGATTCTAGGAAACTGCAGATGCCAAAAACATAAGTAAATAAAACAAAACTCTTATTGTACCTACCTTAAAAGTTCTAAATGGTCATACATGCACAGGTTGAGGTAAAAGCATGAGTGTGTATAAATCTGGTACCATATGTGGTTTCAGGTTCTACTTGGCTCTGGAAAAATACACTCTGGAGATAGGCTTCCTATACTGCCAGGGTGTACCAAGTTTGATCTTTGGTCCTTTCCTCTCCCAATCCTCTCCTACCCATGTACTCTCTAAAATTTCATTCTCACTCTGTAGAATGACTCCCCAACCATATCTAACTCCTTGTTTCCTTTTCCAACTTTCTGCTCCTCATCTCTACTCACTCACAAAACATTTGCATTACCACACCCCACTGTCACCTGGAGCATCCCTGAGGAGGAGTGTGCGGCCTCCCACATCCTTTCATTTTATTGTTTTATTCTCCCACCCCATCCCCTTTCCTAATATGGCAACTGCCTGCATCAAGAAACACTGATCTAAGAAGCTCACTGTGGCCATCCGTCTCTACATATACTCACCTCTCTCAACCCATTCCCTGCCACTCTGCTTCAGCATGTGGTATGCAAAACTGAAGCATAGCTCTCTGCCCGACTGCCTTTGGGCTATCGTCCAACCGCATTCTGAAATAACTACATTCTTGTGAATTACTTTTTTACCATTAATTAAATATATTCAAGTAACAGCTCATAAGAAATAGCAACTCTTCTCTCAATAAGTGAAACAATATGACCAGACAACATCAATGTCCACAGGGCAACACACGCATAGACAAATATGGAGCAGAGATGGAAGGGATCCGGCCTATCACAAAGTATTCCAGAGTATTCCAAGAAGAGTGCAAGACTTGAAGACACACAGTGGCCAACAAGAGCCATTGTTTTTAAGGGTCTCAATTAGCTGATCACAGATAAAAGGTATAAAATTCCTAACTGGGACAGTTCTACCATCTCAGCCACCATATTTGCTAGTTAGCAGGTGACGATCTCCAGATGTAAACACAGACGTTGCCCACACGGGGAGGGGAAAGAACAGGAAGTCACACACAACACCAGCTGCAGTCCGGACCACCAGCGTGTGCATTAGTTTAGCGATGAGAACGAGATGAAGGTTTGTGAGCACATGCGTGTGACAGAGCCACAGTCCTCTTGGGAGATGTGGCTCCAGGGAAGGCATGAGCCAGGTGAGCGCAAAATACCTGTGACACCTGTGATGGTCTCATTAAACGGTCCTGGACCCTTGATGGGAAAACCATCTATCTTGATCCATTCACCTCCTAAATCAGGGAAATGCAACTGGATAGTTAGAAACAAGGTTTTAGGAATTCTCCGATGGTCAGTACACCCTCAGTGACTAGTCAAGTAAGTGGTCCTTGAGAAAGGCCACACCTAAGTTTTAGTGACAACAAAGTTAGTTGTAGGGTCTGCACATGGCTAGTTGAGCCATGCTGAAAAACAACAGAGAAAATGCTCATAAACTGCACCAAAGCTACTCCCAAAATAGGAAGAAAAAAATTAAAAATCTAAAAAACAAAAACAAACAAACAAAAAACCGAAAAAACAAAAAGATTCCTCTCTCCTAATTTTGTGTCTTTAGCCTTACTATACAAGCCTACAACATGGGAATCTTTTAATCATCCTAATTTTAATTTTTAAATTATGTTTATTTATTGGGGCCGTGCACTCCACACTGCGTATGTGTGGCTCAGACGGCAACTTACAGAAATCGGTCCTCTCCTTTCCACCGTGTGCGCCCCAGGGATCGAACTCAGGTCATCAGGTCACTGATCCATCTCACCAACCCAGTAATTCTATGTTTTTATTGGCGGGAAGAAGCAAGGAGAGAGGGGCCCTCCCAGTCTAATCATCGAAGCACAGCCTCCAGGTCAGACTTACCGGGTGGGCTCTCAGCTCTGTAAACGGGGCGGCTCACTCCGCTGTGGTTCTCTGCCGTAACCAGCACAAAGTACACCACCCCAGGCTCTGAAACACACGGTTCACATAAACCACCGCCTCCAGCCTCCAGAAACGCACACCTCATTCGCTCAACAGCTGCTCACTTACACCGGTTACACACAAATCCAAAAGCCCAACGGTAGCGCTCTCTTCGGTTTTACTTGACAAAATCGCTAATATTCTCCCCATGTGGCTGAAACCTGAGGACTGACCCCTAAGAAATGTCAGCTGTGTTTAATTCAAAGTGCAGGCAAGCAGAACAAACCTGGATTTCTACACCACTGATAGCAGAAGACTTGGAGGTCTGCAGTAGGAACTCAGCAGCGGATTTAGGAGCTCATTACATTACACTACATTAATGCCCAAACAGTGTCACAAGCTCCTAACACCGCACAGGGAAGCTCCAAATGGAAAGATCCAGAAAAAAAGAAAAAAAAAAAGGAAATATCAATGAAACTCATAAAATCTTTATTGCACTACATAAAGCTTCATGGGATTTTTCACTGTAAAATGTTCCTACATGTGGTTTTTAACTATTTCAACCAAAAAAAAAAAAAGGCTAGAAAAATATTTCCTGGAATTCTGAAAATGCTAATCTTGAAATAATTAGGCTTTGCTTTTGGACTTTGGTCTCAGGGTCAAAGCAAGTAGCAGAGGTCTCCTTGGCTGAGCCCCTGAAAGAGTTGAGGTTCAAAAGGAAACCAGGGGAGCAGTCACGGCACAAAGAGGACACGCCCTAGACTCAGTTTCCAAAACCAAATCACTGTCTCGTGACAGGTAAGGAGGGAGCCCTTGAAAAGCGTAAAGCCTGTGGGCGTGGGGAGGGATGGAGTGTTGGAGAGATGGCAGTCTGTCCTTCTTTTAAACAGAACCTTAGTCCCCAAACTGGAAGTTCGAGGCTATCTGGGACTTCCGCTATACTCCAGCCTGGTGTGGGCTCTTGTCTGTCTGTGGCAGGAGCTGGTGGCATTTAGGATCTGGCATAACCTACAGCTAACAGGAAACCGTTCCAGGTCCCAGCAGAATACAGAATTGTGCTTTGTCAGCCATTCCTTGCCCTGGACTCATTTGAATTCTCCAGCAGTGGAGTCCACATGTCTCTGACTCTCCACCATTTAATGCATCGCTTCCTTGGGAGGCGTTTTTTATTGGGCGGTACAGCCCTCTCCAGAGTGGATTTTTTTCTTTCTCTCCAGCAATCATAACAACCCAGTGTTTGAGCAAATATAGCCCTGCTCGTGTCTTTGGTTTGATAGCATACATTTAATCTCACAGCTGGAGATAGGAGGAGCCACGGTGCTGCATAGCACTGCGTACTTGGCTGGAAGCGGGTGGAAGGGAACCTGACCACCTCTAGGTCTGTTTTTATACACTTCCTGTTCAGTTACCCAAAGAACACAGTGGTACCCAGCAGAGGGAGGAGATGCAGAGGGATGTGTTCATGCCAAGATCAGAACAGTAACATGGCACAAAGGATACTGGCTTTTCTCTAGTTGGCTGTGTAACTTCCCCAACTCAAAATTGTCGCCTTGCATGATGGTAGAAATTTTAGCGGAAGAAAAGAGGGTACAAAGGCAGACCCCCTAGGGCTGTACCTTTAAGACAAGGCACGCTTCCAGAATCAACTGAAAATAAAGCTTCGGTGAGTGCATAGGCTATACTGTCCTCATGCATGACCTTCTATGTGTCTTCACAGGCATGTGATACAGTTGACCTTGAGCAACTCGAGGGTTAGGGGCCCCCACACCCGTTCAGGTAAAAATCTGCAAATAATAACTTTGTCCTTTCCAAAATCTTAGCTACAAAGAGCTTGCCGGTGATAGGAGGCCCCATGGCAAGCAGGAGTGGCCAAGTGACACCTATTTCTGTATTGTTAAATGTCATATTGTGTGAAAGGTTAGCCAGAGTGACAAGATATAGGGGCTTTTTTTTTTTTTAAGAAACTGAGATGCATGATTTACTGAGGAGATGGGATGCTCACACACAGAGGACTCTGACTTCACAAGAGTCGGTTTTCTGCAGTCACAATTTAACACTGAAGCCTTTGTCTATATGTCCTAGGATCCTTTCTGTTGTTGTGATAAGACATTCTGACCCAAAGCAACCTAGAGGAGAAAAGGGTTTATCTATCTTAGATGTGTAGGTCAGAGTCCATCACTAAGAAAAATCAGAACAAGAACTCAAATAAGAGCTCGAAACAGAAACCATAGGGGAATTCTGCTTGCTGGTTTGCTTTCTGGCTCAACTTGGGGGGGGGTGCTTATCCTTACTTGGCTTTTGTACATAGCTCAAGATCATCTGACTAGGGATGTTGCTGCCCACAGTGGGCTGGGTCCTCTTATATCAATGAATATTCAAGACAATCTCCTATAGGCATGCCCACAGGCCAACATATTCTTGACAATTTCTCAGTTGAGGCTTCTCCTCTCAGATAACTCTAGGCTGTATCATACTATATCATCTGACAATGAAGACTGAGACAGATGCTGTGTGTTAACTCAAGCGTTTGCGTATGTAAGAGTTGATAAATGCTAACTGTAAACAGATTTGTATATTACATTATAGTAGCAGATAATATAGACTCATTTACAGATTTTATGCATTTTTGGCACATCCAACTTCTTCATATCACTAGGCTTTGAAGTTCTTCAGCAAGCTTTTTTTCTAATGTTACAATCCACCCCCCCCCCAAAAAAATCACATATGAGCAGACCAACACAGTTCAAACCAAAGTTGTTCAATGGCCAACTGTACTAAATTATTAAGTGGGTTATAAATGGAAAGATGTTCATAGTAGACTATTAAACCATCTGATAGTCAAATTTCTATGAGACCAAATAATAATAATAATAATAATAATAAAACATCAATAATGTTTCTATTGTTTTCCAAAGCACTACCAAAAACTAAAACTTTCTACTTCATTTTGACATTAGGAATGCTTGAGCAAGAAGCCTGGGGTGAAAGGCCTCATGGTGAGGCCTCCAAGCATATCCTTATGATGAGTCTCAAAACTTGGCTTACTGTTTCCAAAGACTCTGGGCCAGCCACACACTGTCTTGCCAACAGTTATCCTAAGTGCACAGCTGTGACTGTTGATGCACAGTTAGGGACGAGTGAAGAAAGGAATGTGTGTCACTTACCCACGTCCTTAATAAGGAAGGAGTGTGTCTCCGCATTCACCTTGATGGACTTAAGACTTTTCAGTGACTTCCCATAGGCAATGTTGTAATGCTCCACGGGTCTACTGGTAGCATCTTTGGGTGAGTCCCATGTGACCTTCAGGCCCATGTTAGTGGACAGCAGTTTCACATGCCTTGGCTTCAGTGGGTGGTCAACTACACAAACAGCGCAACTATGAACTTTACACAATGGCAGGCTGAATTCTCTGAATGCTCTCTGATATTCTCAGCAAGAATGTAAATGACATTTGATCTCCCTGATCCTAAAGATTTGCGTGCAACCATGTTTGCACACCGTCACAGCATGACTGCGAAACAAATACACAGATCCCACGTGCGGTTTGTATTTTGGATAACCGTGGGTGGTAAATTTAAACCAAACGGGAAGAAAGTCAAAATAAACCCTTGGCATGCCTTTTCTTAATTATGCAGACATGCTAGGGCAAGAAAAACAAATGAGTAATTTATTTCACATATTCTCCAGAAGCATTTGTTCACTCCATCGGCTCCAGGGGTCTTCTGTTTGAAGCTGAACAAGCTTTAAAAGCCTCTCTAAGGGGGAGGCATCATGGTCAGGGTTAGAAGGACCAGCTGCCATATTCAAAGTGAGGAGACAAACTGTTCGTTTCCACAAAGGCCAAAATATGCTTGAGCAGGATGTAAAACTCTGATCTTAATTGTATATATCTAATCTTTAAATAGTTCCATATTTTCCCAGAAGAAAAAAAAAATAGTAGATCTTTATGAAGGATTACCATGGGGAAGGGAACAATGGCTCAGTGCTTAAGAACAATGGCTGCTCATACAGAGCACCCATGTTAGGTTCCCAGCACCCACATGGTACACAGTCATCTGTGGCTCCAGTTCCAGAGGATCCAACACCCACTTCCAACCTCCAGGGGAATTGCAACTTCATGAGCATGGTGCACTTGCATAAATGCAAACAAAACATTTACACAAATCAAATAACTTTTTAGAGTACCACCTCATCTTCAATTATGAGCTCTTAAGCTTTTCTTCCTTTTCCAATTTTCCAAGCTAATACATAACATTTTACCTAACATAATCTCTCAGTTCACTGCATAGGTGGAACTGTAATGCAAGGTTGGGGCAATGTGCGCTAGATATTGACGTAGTAAATGCAACAGCCAGACAAATGTTGAGTTAATTTGGATGATAAGATGATTGACTACTCAGTAAAACAAGGCATTTTCAGAAAGTAAACAAATAAAAAGTGACCGAAGCAGGTGGGGAGGAAAACCCTCAATTTTAATAATATTTTTTAAAATGTCCTTGCAATCTCATAGAGGGAAGAAAGGGGAGACGACACTTTCATGAGGACACACGTGGGTTAGCATGTGATTTTGATACTGATGAAACATCTGAACAAAACAAACACAAATGATCGTAACATCCAGCACCCATCCTCCCTCTGAACATTGCCCCATGGCCTCTGGACCAAAGCAGGTTGGGAGAGTCCACAACACATTTAAAGAGGATGATGTGATGCCTTTTGAAGCATTAGAGGAAGGATGTTCATTCTGAGGACGAAAACAAGATGTCAGATGATGTAATCATCCCTGACCATAATCCCCAGACGACCCAGCCCAACTCTACTTGTAAGACTCCCAAAGCCCCGTGGGGGAGAAGACATGGGTAAGTGAACCAGAGAGACAGAATGTCAGATGTTTCCTGGGCCTGAGAAGTGAGGCGCACTTGCTTCTCCCAATCACTCAGGTCAGACAACAATTCATCGTTGCCATCTAGAGAGAAGAGCCATCTACATTCAGTTTACTTCCCTGCTATGACTCTGTGCTGATTGGCTTCTTGTCGCTATAATAAAATATCTGAGAGAGTCAAGTTAGAACCGGGAGGGCTTTGTGTTGGTCGTGGCTTTGGTAGTTTCTGGCCACGGTTGATGGTCACTGTTGCTCTTGGCTCTGTGAGGAGGCAGCCATGGTGGTGGGATCACACAGTATAACAAAGCTGCCCACCTCATAGCAGCCAGGAAGCAGTAAGAGAGTGAAGATGGATTACACTGTCCCCTTCAAGGACAAAACTCTAAGGACATAATATCTCCCATTAGGTCCCACCTCTTAAAGGTTCTATAACTCCCCCAACATCTATGAGCTAGAGAGCAAGCCTTTAATCAGAACCTCTGGGGACTCGTCTAAACCACAGCAATCTTGTAAGTTATATCTCAGACAAGGGTCCTTTTTTAAACCAATGTTGGCTAACACCTCTTCCCTGCTTTCTGGGAAGAAAGCTATAACTGACACTCCATGAACTCTCTTGGGGACAATTGCCTTCTTGTGACAAAAACTTAACCAAAGAAACAGCTTTCTAGAAATAGCTTTCTAGGCTTTAGAGTGTCACTGGTAGAAGTCACTTTTGAACATAAAGGCTTTGGGGGCAACCTGAAGTCATGTCTCAGAGGCAGCCCTAGTCTGAAATTAAGGTTTGTCAAAACCCATTTGATCAGCATACAATCTCCTCACCCTCCCAAAACATGCTGGGCCAGTGAAATGGGGTCTTCGACCTGATTAAACGCCCTCATTTTCTAGATTTCCATCAGCTTTGATATTTACAACTGACATCATTTCCAGCACCTCCTAATAAACATCACCCAGGGCTGGAGAGATGGCTCAGTGGTTAAGAGTACTGACTGCTCTTTCAGAGGTCCTGAGTTCAATTCCCAGCAACCACATGGTGGCTCACAACCATCTGTAATGGGATCGGATGCCCTCTTCTGGTGTGTCTGAAGACAGCTACAGTACTCATATACATAAAATAAACAAATAAATCTTTAAAAAAAATAAATAAACATCACCCGTGGATAACTAAGAGAACTGGCTGACAAGAAGATCAGGAGAAAGAACAAGAACAACCTGTGTGTGGGCCATGCAAGCCCCGCAACAACCCCCTCCTCCATCAATGCCTGGGTACCAACCCAGTATGGAGTGATACTGGAGTGAGGTCAGACCTTCCAGCAAGTGTGCACCATTATCCAGATTCAGGTCATGGTAAGCTTATGCCTGGGCTGGGAACATGACAACATGTCCTATTTTTGGTGACCACTGTAAAGGTCTAGTGACTTTACTCTCTAAGTATGAAGCAAAGTCACACAGTGAAAGTGGTTTCTGGAATTGCAGGCTGCTTTCCAGGCTCTGGGTGAGGAAGGAGTTTTCTGACACCGTGAAGTTTAACTACAATACAGAGGTCCTTATTTACTTATTTATTTAAATATGAATTTATTTATAGCACCAGAGATCAAAGGTAGGGCTTTGCACTGACAGGCAATACTTTGCCACTGAGTTACATTTATGGCTCCTTCTTCTTCTCCTCCTCCTCCTCTTCCTCCTCCTCTTCCTCCTCCTCCTCTTCCTCCTCTTCCTCCTCTTCCTCCTCCTCTTCCTCTTCCTCCTCCTCTTCCTCCTCTTCCTCCTCTTCCTCTTCTTCCTCCTCCTCCTCCTCCTCCTCTTCTTCTTCCTCCTCCTCCTCCTCCTCCTCCTTCTTCTTCTTCTCCTTCTTCTTTCACATTTTATTTCCAGATACATTCTTACTAGGTTGCCTGGCCTTGCTTTGAACTCATTCTATAGCTCAAGCAGACCCTGACCTTCCCACTCTCCTACTTCAGCCTCCCAAGTAACTGGGGCTACAGGCCTGAACTGCCAGGCTCCAATTCTTTTTGAATGCCCGATAAACAGCCGAAGCACACAGCCTTTTTAAAAATAGTTTTCTAGCCATCTCTTGACAGGGAGGACCCTGGAGCAGCTTTGAGGGCTGTCTGACCCGGGATCTCTGTCTCTTAAGAAACAGACGAACTCAAATGTCAGCGCTGCAGTCTTATGAAGGGTAATGGAGGAGGGGCCGACAGGTAGAACCCTGACAAGCTGCTTCTAGTCTCCGGAGGCATGCAAAATGAGCCACCGCTGAAGGGATTTGGGGTTAAATTAGAAGAATTTCCTATCTGCAACCTGCCTCATCTCCCCCATCCTGGGCTGTCTTTGAACAAAGGCATATGGGAAGGTGCTTCACCATAAAGCAGCAGCCACCTCTAGTCAACTAGGGCTCCAGCAATTCTGTGTTATGGCAAAAGCATGCCAGTAGCTCATGCCAGTATACTTTGTCTAGACTTGAGAATATTCTGCCAGGTACTAAAAAGCAAGATGCTATTCTGCTGATCTTGCAGGTAGCCACCCCTTGCCACACTTCTGGGTCTCAGTTGCTACAAGACGTCTACTTGCTCATCAGGAATGGTACTTTGTGCTCCGATTGACTCCTTACTTTGGTCTAGTCCCAAACTTCAAGGTTTATCCAAGAGAACTCCAGGAGGGTTGTGTGCTTCAAAAGTCAAAGTACAGAGCCTGGGAGCCAGCTTGGTTCAAGGTCAAATTATTGAGCCATCACGAATCAAGACAAATTCTAGACTCTGGAACCTCTACAATGACTGTCCTTAGTGGGGTCTTCAGCTTTCAAAACAGACCGCAAAAATTCTCCAGTTAATACTCAACCATAAACCCAAGCCAGAGCTACGTCTTTAGGGTGAGTTTGGCCAAAGTCTACAGTGCATCCTCTCCAGAGTGGGCAGGGCCCAGCAGTTGGCTTTTCCTCTGCCTGCCTTAGTATCCATCATTAACCATACACTGGTGAAGAGAAGAACACTGGAAAACCAAATCAACCCAGGGTTCTCCAACCCAAATGCCTATTAGGGCCAAGAAGCTGCGGTAGAGGACAGTCTGCAGATTCAGGGTCACACAGAAGATGGCCTGCAGATTCAGGGTCACTGTCTAGTTTCAGGCCCCTGTGGACATAACAGACTTCAGGAGGCTCCCAACTCCCAGGTGCTCACAGATCCTTACCCTGAGAAGACAGGAGTCATTTCTACTTTTTTATGAAGCACAGTGGGGCAGGAGACAGGCACATACACATCATGGGGACACGTATTAAGGCCAGAGAACAATTGGCAGAAGTTGGACCTCTCCTCCAGCCATGTGGGACTGAACTCAGGTGACCAGGTTTTGTGGCAAGCACCTTACCTACTGAACCATCTTACCAGCTCCAAGATAGAAATCTCAGTTTTGGGTTAAAAAAATAATCTCAGTTTTCATTCTAACTGGCAATGGAGTCTGCTTTTAAAAACAGTGTAGGAATGCATATGCAAACGGTCAGTAGGACAGACCAGTCATCAACCACTATCTGACCTCAGGAAAGATCCTATAGTTTGCTGACCCAGACAACTCCCCAGCATCCTTTGGTCCTTTGCAGTACAGAGATGAGCACTGGTCCATGAGGAAAGATTGCAAGGGATAAGAGTTAAAGAGCAGAAATGGTAGAGGACCTCCCCAACCCTTGATAAAGGATACACAGATTGATCCAGCTATCACGTTCCACCTCCTGGCATCCCTCCCTTCCTAAGAAACCCAAAGAAATTGGAGATGCCTTGACCTGGGCTCTAAGAGATAATAGAGACATGTGCTGCAGAGGATTGGGGATAGAGAGGATGTGATGCAGGATGCTACCCAGGCTTAGCGACTAGCAAAACTAATGACTCGCATATCTATGCATAGTCTGACTGCTCTAGATACACCACAGTTCCGGGTGAGCTCCAGACTAAGCTCACTGTCTCGATGTGCTGCTCAGTGTCTTGATCTGGATAAGCCCTAGCCTGAGTACTAGAGGCAGATAGATCCTTCAATCCCAGACCAGTCTGCCTTGGGTGTAAACACAGGTTTTCTCTAATGACAGCCTCCTGGAGAGCTATGTCTCAGAATAAAGAAACAAAATGTCCAAAGCACAGTCAATAAAATGAACCATTAAAGGCAGGCTCCATGCAGAAGTCATGCTTAGAAAAACTGATTCAATGTTACAATTGAATCCTTCTAGGTTTTGTTTCATTTTTTTTTTCTAAATACAGTTGCTTCATCAGGTTGAAAGAGAGATGTTTGTGGAGAAGGAGAAGCATTAAGAGGGATGGGAGGGAGAAGAGGAGAGGGAAGGGGGGAAAGGTTTCCCCACCACCACCTTGGAATAAGAACCCAAGAAAGAACAAAGCGGGAACGTCCTCCTGTTTGGCTCACGTGCTCTGAGTTGTTCCACTGGAATTTTGCAGCTGAATGATTTCTGCCAAACTCGTTAAAGCACAGAAAACGCTGTCTTACGCTGGCATTCAACTAGTATTAGAGGAATGGGTGAATATTTACTTTTGACTAACAGGCAGTTTACCATCTAGTAAGAAAGGGAAACTATCATCCCTTCTCCATCTCGGTGCCTACGTCTTACAGCTACTGCCGACAGGATCATCTTAGACCTTCATCTTACAGCTACTGCCGACAGGATCATCTTAGACCTACATCTTACAGCTACTGCCGACAGGATCAT
>NW_022196911.1:7859666-7869828 GCF_008632895.1 Mastomys coucha | reverse complement strand
AGCTACTGCCGACAGGATCATCTTAGACCTACATCTTACAGCTACTGCCGACAGGATCATCTTAGACCCTGAGGTTAAAACCCACAGCTCTAGAGAAAACCACAAAGAAAATATTGACCGGAAAGAACCAGATATTTTCTGAAGCAATTAACCACACACTAGTGATTTAAAAGGAAATACTAGCTCGTTCTTTGATAGTCTACCAAAGTACTTACTGAAGAAATTTATGTAACTGAAAGTTAGTTTAATTGGACTAAAAGAAAACCACATCTGAAAAGTAGATTTGAGTAAAACTCATTGGTTCTCCAAAGTCATGGTCACATTCTGTGCTAAGACAGTCACGTATTCATAGAACCATCTGCAAGTCTTGGTAGCATCGGCACCTGGGTTCGAGAGATGGAAAAGGGAGGAGTGTTTCTACCACATCAACAAATAACAAACCAGGCATAGACTTTATTTTATCCGACAGGTACATATAGTGACTTCTCTGTATATTTATTTTAAACATGTAAATTGAACACCAGGTGGAGAAAATGAGTCAGAAATGAAAACATAAAGTTTACTGCTGACAACATTGACACAGAGAATGGGGCGTTTAGGTTCTGTCACGTGTGTCCTGTTTCTTTGCCCCCTTTCTCAAGAAGCTTGGGAGCATTAGACAAACCCAGAAGAGTTCCTGAGGGTGACAAATCCCAGGGAGGGCCGAGCCAACATGTCTGGTCTATTCTAGGGAGGGGCCACGTAGAAGCCAGGGTGAAGCTGAATGCAAACTCTCCCACCTGGAGGATAGTCCAGGAGCTTCAAAGCCACTAACCCTGTCTAAGAGGAAAAGTCAAGTGGTATAGTCCCCTCCACACTGCACAGAGGAGTATGGGTAGATTAGAAGCCAGAGTCACTTCAGCGAAGAGGACAGAGGACAGAAGAGGACTGAAGAGGACAAAGAGACGCTCCCTTACATTCAGCCCCAGCTGTTGGGCTATTCCTGCCCACACTGGGCGTGACCATTACTCTATGCTCGGGCTATACTGACTCCTCCAAGTAAGAACCAAGATGACCTTGCCCTATGTTTGGGGGACCCCTGTAATACCCACCGAGGGGCAGCATGTGTCTTCCTAGGGTTAGAGATGGACATAGTGTTTCCTAGGCCCCAGAAAGCTGAGAAAGAAGCCCAACTCCAAAACCAAATTGATCTCTCGGCTGAAAGTCCCCTGCTTAGTCTGCCCTACCGTGATCTCAAATTTTGCTCAGTCTGTGACGCCCAAAAGAGCTCACCAGGGTGTAAGTAAAAAGATGGTGTAACATCCTCAGAATGCTGGCAAGACAAACATGCACAATGCTCAAGTACGTTCATCTCATCACCAAAGTCCCCGAGACAGTTACAGACAGAACAGACGTGAAGCCATCTTTGTCTTCTAGCTTAAAATCAAAGAAACAAATATCTAAACTTCTCTCCTCCTCAGCTTCTTACTCCATTGGGCCTCTGTAGAGACGATTCAGTCAAATGCCCAGATGTGGGCAATAGCATGTCCCTCAAACTGGTACAGAACCTTCAGGACACCCTAAACGCAGCAGTTCTCAACCTGTGGACCGAGATCCTTTTAGGGGGGAGGAGGGTAGTGGGCAGAGTCAAACAAGCCTTTCACAGGAGTCCCATATCAGATATCCTGCGTTTCAGATATTTTCATTATGATTCATAACTATCAAAATTGCCCGCCTCCAGGCCCCACCCCTCGGCACAGGCTCGTGCAGGAAGGGACGGGTGGGGAAGGAGTAGCAACAAGCTCCCCCGACCAACCCTACCCTGGCCCCAGTGCCTACCCAGTCGGCCTGGCACAGTCATGATCAAGGCCATCCTCATCTTGAACAACGCCAGGAATCACAGCTCTCCAAGTTCTATCAACCCTACAGTGAAGACAGAACTAGCAAATCACTAGAGAGAGTTTGCATTTGGTATCTAAGGGAGATGCGAATGTTTGCAATTTCCTAGAAGAAGGATTCTTAATTGGAGGATCTGACAACAAACTCATTTACAGACATTATGCAACACTGTATTTTGTCTTCTGTGTGGGTTCCTCAGAAAGTGAACTTGCTATTTTAGATCTTATTCAAGTATTTGTGGAAACATTAGACAAACGTTTTTGAAAATGTCTGTGAACTGGATTTAATATTTCATGTAGACAAGGTTTGTAATGTTCCTGCAGAGATGCTGATGGGGGGGGTGGTATTGGAGACCAACATGAATGAGATCGTCACACAAGGTGATGCTCAAAAGAAACTGGAGAAATCCGAGACTGGCTTAGCCAAAGCCCCACCTGTGCTGTATCTGCTGTAAAGAATATGAATCTTCCTGAGATCCCAAGAAATATTAACATTGGTGACATCAGTATAAAAGTGCCAAAACTGCCCTCTTTTAAATAAATATTAAAAAGACCACTCCCAGGTAAAATCCAGAGAGAAAGTCATCTAAGTTTACCATGCAATTGTTTACCAAAAATAGAGGAAGAGAGGCTTAACTTTGCTCCTGGACTTAAGTCAAGGTACTGTATGAAAGCTGCATAAAATCAGTATGGAAGTTCAATGTCTCTTTTCTTGCTCAGTGATTTTAAAGAAACTGACTCATTCCCCTGTGATTTTTTTTTTTCTTTTCTAAATTGCATTCCTATGCCCACATAAAGGCATGCCTCTGTTTACTGGCTATTACAGTATTTTGAAAAGTGAGATGTTTCTTTAATTATGTACAACCCAAGATGTTGATGTTTTGTATAGGTCACAAGTGCAGCATTCTCTGATTCTTTCTGCTGTTTGTCACAATTGTTATTTAAAGAACCAAGTATCTATTGCATGAAAGCATGACCTTTTCTTTAGTTTAAATAAACTCCAAGGTAACTGGAAAAAATATCAAAATTAGTTCTGAAGTAGCAATGAAATAATTTTATAGTGGGAGGGTGCATCACAACATGAGGAATGGTATTGAAGGTGTGCACCATTAGGAAGGTTGAGAAGCACTGCCCTAAAGTAAGAGTAACTGAGTCCAGAATCTGCCAGTGCCTTAAATGGTTAAGATTGGGCATTGTCTCCTGGCCGACACAATGTTTCTAACCTATCCTGGTTTATTACCAAGCTTCCCATAACTTGTAATTTCTCTCTAGGATACTGCCCTGCTAGAGCTAGCAACAGAGGTCGAGAACATTCTTTAGGAAAATAGTTTACAATAGTTAGAAGTGTTTTGCATACTAGAGAGTAATGTAGGGTTTCCCTCTAGGACATTAGCTAAAAGTGTTAGGTCGGGACTCCCCACTGCCTGCCCCTTCTCCCCCCTCCCCGGTTAATCTCCTTGTCATTGCCTCCAGCAAGAGCCAGAGAATTAGTATAGGAATATCTAAATACCTCAACAGGTAGAGTTCCTCTCCTCTTCCTCCTGCTTCACACCTAGCTACCAGATCCCCACTGACCTTGATGTGCTGTCACCTGTCTATGTGACTCTTGACGTTTGCCCTGCTTGCTGTATGCTACTTAAGCCTGCTTTTCACTTTGTATACTAGGAGAAGGACTAACATGAGGACTGGGAGAAGAAGGACTTGGACTCACATGCAGGACTAACACTAGAACTTAGATGGGCTAGGACTCAGATTCATGCAATCTGCAGTCCCCCGGGCCCAGAGCACTTGGGCCCTGGGGATGCAGCACCAGTCCAGAGGAGATAGCTACTGCTTTAGACCCAGTATGTTTCAGATAGCCTCAGATGTACCTCAACTATTGAGCTGCCAGATTTACCATCTCTCTTTTGCAATGACTGTAAAAGTCTGATGCCATTTCTAAGAAATACATTTAGATCTTATACTTCATGTGTCATCTCTGCCATCATTTCTTCGCTTACGCCTTGTCGACCTGACTAGGACCCCCATTTCTCCGCGGGTTGAGGGAGGCCCAGATCGGCCATCCCGTGGCACCCAGGAGGAGCTGTAGAACAGTGGTGTCTTTCTTCTGTCTGTCCAGGAAGGCCTCACTCAATCCTGTAACACACCTGTGACCCTAACGATCTTATGATCCCCAATATGCCTAGGAGCCTTCTCTGGACTTACTCTAACTGGGGACACCACCAAGAAGCTAGGGAGGGTGTTCTGGGGTTTAAGGAAGCCTAATCTCACTGTTATACACTGAAGGCAACAGAGATCCAAAATTGTGGTCTGAGTAAACACCTTTTCTTTATACAGCATCTACCTTTGGATAGTTAGTTACAGCAATTAAAACAGACTAATAAAGAGTTCTGGGTTATCAGGGTTCCTAAAGCCAATTCCTGGACTTCCCATGCTCTATCTCCAGAAAAAACAATGAATTCTGAACTTTAAATAAGTCCAAGGAGAGATTCTACTACTGGTGTTCAGGCACTGGTCGGTTAGGGTATTATTAATAAAGACCTGCTATGAAAATCAGAGGCAACCTTTGAAACTAACTCAGCAGCCAGTGTATTTGGTCACAAAAGCTGGCAGTGATGAACCCAACCAAAGCAAGGAAGGCCAAGGCCAACAGAGGCTATAGACACACAGAGAGGCAGGCGGGTCCATGGAGCAGGTGAGGACAGGCTTAGTTACAAAGAAGGCCCCCAGAGGAATGTTCAAAGCTTTTGAAAGAGGTAAGCCACTTAAACCTCAAACACACTAGAATTATTCTCCAACGGCGTGGAGTCTGGCTGTTGACAGAAGTCTCCCCGCTTCATCTTTGAAAATCAAGTTCTACCATCTTATGAAAGCATCTAAATGCTTACAAGATTCTCTAGTGAAGAGAGCATTCATTTCAGTGTGACCACTAGATATTCCCCATCCCCGTGTGTGTGTGTGTGTGTGTGTGTGTGTGTGTGTGTGGGTGGGTGTGGGTGTGGGTGTGGGTGTGGGTGTGCTCGCATGTGCATGTTTGTGTTCATGTATGTACAATAAAGGACAACCTCATGTATTCTCTGGAACACCATCCACCTTCTTGGGAAATAAGATCCCTCACTGAGCTGCAGCTCACTGGTTAGACTGGCTGACCACTGAGCCCCTGGCTCTGTCTCCCCAGCACTGGGATTACAACCATGTACCACAACAACTGGCATATTTAAATGGGTTTTAGAAGTCAGTGCTTGCTTATGAGCAAGTATTTAACAAACTGAGTCATCTCCTCGGCCTCAACCACAAGCATCTAACCAAAACTCCAACAGCTACACCAGAAGAGAGGAGGACACACCTAAGTCGTAGTGCAACTTGCAGGTGGGGATCACGGGGAGAGACAAGTTTGAGATTTATTTGAGAGACAAGTGGAAGCACTCAGCTCTCTCCCACAAGTACTAGATAGCATCAGAATATACAGAAACATCCAGAAGGCTGGCTACACATGGGCAAAGTTCTGAGTTAACTGGCTAAAGTTTAAATCAGCCTTTAAATGGAATTATATTTGCCAAATAATTATGACCTTTCTTGTCTTCCCAAAGGAGAAGACTAAAGGTGAAGGTTGACTGAAGGTTGTGTAACACGGAACTGGTACCTGCAAGACCTACAGATGGTTGACTGGATCTTCCCGGAGAGCTGGATTGACTAAAGGTAGGAGGCAGGGGCAGGTGGATCTCTGTATGTTTGAGGGTAGCCCTCCCTACATAGAAAGGTACCAGTAAGATCCACAGATGGTTGGCTGAATCTTTCCTGAGAGGCAGGCATCTGCACCTTAAAACAACAGCTTGGTTTCTCTTCTGGAGTTTCTTGACCTCAAGGATCCATAAAAGCTTTTTCCATAGTTATTGATTCCTTGGGGGTCTGTCTCTGGGTCTGTAGAGACTGCCCTTGTAAAACAACACAGGGAGCCAGGCATGGTCTTCAATCACAACACTCAGGAGGCAGAGGCAGGTGGATCTCTGTGTGTTTGAGGCCAGCCTGGTCTATATAGTGAGTTTCAGGACAGCCAGGCTACACAGTAGGACTCTGTCTCAAAAACCCAAGATAGATAACTAGATAGATAGATGGATAGATAGATGATAGATAGATAGAATAGACAGACAGACAGACAGACAGATGAAATAAAATACCACAGGGAATTGGAAGACCTTTGTACAGAAAGCACCTGACTCCACCACAGGGAAGGCACATATTTTTCCACAGAGAAGTATCAAGGCAATCAGATGTGTCCTGTGTCCCCCACAAGGACAAGGACAGCCAACACAATAGTTCAGGGTCCTCGGAAGCCAACCATTCCCCACACAGTGCTAACTAGATGGATTCTGCTTGCGGCACTCAATGTGCTCTGCTGTACTTGTGCAGAGGAAGCACCACACACGACTGAGTGTGACCTAGAGAGACCCAGAATGACCGGGGTTGCTCCAGGTAGGTGGCTGCAGCAGGCCTGGCTGCCATCAGCACTCACTGAAGCACCCAGCAGTCAGTTGGACCCTCGGGCTCCCATCTCCTGCCACTTCGGCTAAATGTGAATTCCCTGTGGTTGTCCCCCCCCCCGCCCCCGGCCAGCCTTTTGATAACAACAAAGTACCACTTATTCCGAATGGAAGGCGGAAGGCCTCATCCCCACTGCATGCGTGCTAAAGTGCTCATGACAGTGCTGAGCTGACTCTGCATCCAACTGTGAGTCACATTTTTAATTCAACCCTAAGAAGCCAACTGGTGACTAATGCTATCCAGCTCACTTGCTAACCTTTACATAGAGTTTGTCACAGTCTACCCAATTCTCACTTGCTAACCTTCACATAGAGTTTGTCACCGTCCACTCTGCTTCCCTTCTCGCGTGAGCAGCACTGGTCTGCACAGAGTGGGTTGCCTCCGTGGGTTCACACTTGACTACAGAAACTGCAGCCAACACTGTGTCACCAGGGTCTATCTGGGTGATACATTCAAGCTGGTCACATAAGGCCACCACATACACTGTGGGGAATGTCCCAGAGCAAGAGCCCCAATCTACATGCAAGACCATCTGCATAATGAAGATGCTGGCTCACAGTGTTTTCACATCAAGCATGCTCCCATTACATGAGGTTAGCAGTTTCTTTCAGACAGAGTTGGTACAGAGTATCCTTGATTTGTACTCAGGGAAGCTGAGGGGCAAAAATTTGCACTGGTCCCTGCAGTTCTCTTCCCAGGATTTCCTCGCCTTATCTCCCTGCTCCATTTCTCCCTCCCCTGTAGCTGGAGAAAGAACTACAACACAGAAAAACATAAAATGGAGCAATAAAAAGAAACATCTGGGCAGGAGATGTGGCTGAGTAGTTATGAACACTTACTACACAATCACGAGGACCCAAGTGCAGATCCCAGCATCTATGTAATGAACTAGAGAAGCATCTGGAAACCCCAGTTCCAAGAGAGCCAATGCCTTCTGGCCTCTCCCCTGTGCTTGCACATTCACATGCACACACACACACACCACAAGCACATTCATTCATATACCCACATTCAGATACACTCAAATAAAATCAATCTTTTGTTTAAAATAGTTCAGGTCACCCTGAAATGCATAGTTCAAGGCAAGCCTGGGATTTTCAAAATTTAAAATAAAAATAACAACAAAAGCAATAAAGAAATCATGAAGGAATTCTTTAAAAAAAAAAAAAAAGAGCAGCAAGTGACAAATTTAAAATCAAACACCTAAGTCAGATGATTTTTGTGCCCAAGAATACTTGTTAAAAAAAAAAAAAGTCTTATCTCCGGAGATGCTTTCTGTTGGATTTTTATCAGTTCTACTCGATAAGTAATTTGTAACAGTTTAGCAGCTTCATGGAATCTGAAACTGTCATAACAAACACTACCTAGGGCCTAGGGGCCACTCCAAGGTCATTGCTCACTCCTCTGGCCCTTACTTTCCCTTGCCGAAAAGCTAGAATGCCAAACACATGAACGCCCTGACTCCCAGCTTCCCTTGCAGCTAGGATACATTTACAAGTTTGCTTGGTCTATGACACAGGTGAGGAAAGATGCTGTCATTTACGTAAAAGCAACTTGAAGGGCCATCCTGTGCTCCTGGCCTCTTTTACCTTCCTCTTTTCTCACCTCCTGTGATGTCATACATAATTCCTAGACAGGTAGCAACCGTCTAGCAACGGAAGGTGAGGTGACATGGGCAGCAATGGCCGAGTGGAAACATGGGATGATCTGGGGCCCTGTTGGCCTCACTAAACCCCGAGTCTAGGTCTCTCTGCTCCCAAGTTTACAAGGAAGAAATAAACAATTTCCTCATCTGTTTGTCCACTGATATCATAAAGGATTTGGGGCTAGCCACACTGTTGCTTGTGAATTTATGATGTTAAGTCACTTTTGACTTTAAGCGAGAACTGTGCTCACTTTAGCTTGTTCCTGTTGATTTTAGGGGTCCATTCTGGAAATGCCATTTTGACAACGTCAGTCCTTTTGTAGGCATGCCATTGACTTGAGTAAGTACATCTGTCCCCAGAACAACAAAACCAGAAATGAAAGTGAACCTAAGCAACCCCTCTGGCAAAGGGTGATCATTAGGACTTAGCATTTTAAAGCTCTTGGACTTTCTGTTTAGAAATCAACATAAACAAAAGCTACTGTTTCAGGGGAAATAAGATCCCCTCCACCCATGTGCACTACTGGCTTTCCGGAATGGATTAGAAAGATAAATTGGAAGGATTGGGTGGATGTTTTCCTTGTGTGAACATAAGACAATATGCCACTGGAAAGAAAAAATTTTGAGAGCTGTGAAGGGAACACTGTGCCATTCCTGCTGATGACAACACCACAGACTCATGGGAAATCAGTACTTCCCAGGTTTTTATGGGATCTTTTGCACATTCTTCAAATTCAGTTTGCAAACAAGAAATGATTCCCTAAAGAACTGCCATTGTTCACTGGTCCAATTCAGATTCAGCCCACTATAAACTGCTTGACATGCCAGGCAACACACACACACACACACACACACACACACACACACACACACACACACACACAAATCTCTCTAAAAATTCATTTCTTTCTCCAAAATATGAAAGTCATTGCCTAACTATGTTAAACACTTGGACAATCCTGTGTCCTCACTCACCAGTCATATATAGCCCTGAAAACTCCCTAGAAAAGTCCTTTAGAAAATGTGCCAGTCAGGGTCTGGGACAAGGCTCAACTGGTGAGTGCTAGCCTAGGGTGCATGAGCCCCTGAGTTCGGTGCCCAGTACCACATAACCCAAAAATGGTGGTACATGCTTGCAATCCCAGCACGTGGATGCAGAAGGATCAGAAACTCAAAACCATCTTTGGCAAGATAGTGAGTTAAAGGCCATCCTAGGACACACACACACACATACACACACACACACACACACATACACACACACACACACATACACACACACACATACACACACACATACACACACACATACACACACACACACATACACACACACACACACACACACACACACACACACACACACACACACACACACACACACACACATACACACACACACACATACACACACACATACACACACTAATAAGAGAGGCCAAAAAGTGCTGTGAGGGAGGTAGGTTTAAAAAAAAAAAGAGCAAGTGAAACAGATATGACCACACCAAAAAGACCCAATGACAGTCCAAATTTCAACTGAATAGTTTTTAAAATTTTTAATCACTTAGTGATTATTAATGGGAATAGACAAATAACCTATCAATAAAGGAGGAATAAAAACAATATATTGAACAAAAAGGTGTGTGTGTGTGTGTATGTGTGTGTGTGTGTAAAATCTTAAAGAAGAAAGGAATGCTCATTGGTTAAACAGATAACTTGCATCAACCATGCTATTTATTCATCCAACAAATGTTTTTTGAGCACTTAGTAGGTCTCAGAGTGTAAGTAAGGAACGAGCAATTCAGAAGTGACTAAAGAGACTTCCACCTGTGGTAGCCATTTTCTCTCCTGTGTTTTCTGTTGAGGTTTGGTCTGTTGCTGTGTATTGTAATGCTAAATTAGACCCAAAGGTCTAGTTGCCTACAAGGGAATTCTCACATTTGCTAGCTTCTGTTGTGTAAACCTTGTTCCTTAATTTAAAACTATTGGTTAAATAAAAATGGTACAGCCAACTACTGGAGGGATTAGAGGTAGGTGGGTTTTGAGTTACCTGGTTGGGGGTTGGAGAGAGAGAGAGAGAGAGAGAGAGAGAGAGAGA
>NW_022196911.1:7847617-7859656 GCF_008632895.1 Mastomys coucha | reverse complement strand
GAGAGAGATGGGGTGAGGTGGGAACCACCATGAGAGGAGATCGAACATGAACACATAGCCAGGAGAAACAGCAAGTATCTGGGGTACACTAGGGGGAGGTAGTAGCCAGGCCTGCAGTTAGAAGAGTAGATTAGGGGTGACCCCCCCCAGTAATTGTCAAAGCCAAATAACCATTGTCTGAGTCTCATGCATTTGTAAACTAGACGGGGATATGTTTAAATTGGTTCAACTACAGTTTTCCACCCTGGTATTCCTCAAACTAACCATGAGAGATCTTAGGGAGGGAGCTCTTACACACCCGGAAAGGGACAGTGATCAAACCCAGACCTGGCTGAAATCAAGAACACACTTTCAAAGTTTTTACAGGTAGAGAGCATGTATGTGCTGGCTATGAGCCTGTGAAGGTAAAGCATGAACCGGTTAAGGGTGGTTAAGGATGGGATTAAACACACAAGCACAGCTCTCCAATGGTGATGGGACAAGTTTAACAAGACCTATTACAGGAAGGACCTTGGTATAACCACTCCCCTTGTTAGAAATCAGGCATTCCCATTGGCCTACCCTCGGGGACCTAGCAGCAGCAGCTTAGGTCATCCCCCTAGATGGCCAGATACACCAGGTGCAATTCATAAAAGGATCTGGCCACCCAAGATCGGGCTGTCTCTCTCCCATTCATTCGTTTTGTTTCTGTCTGTATGTCTATTTCTCATGTCCCCTCTCAGAGATGGCCTTTCGATTTCCCCCTCTCCCAATAAACCTCTTGCTCTAGACCTGTTGTGTGGCGTAATTTCTTAGTGGCACATACCTTGGCAAAAGTGTCCCCACATCGCCGCTTTACCCTAACACCCCCAGGCCATTTTGTAATAGGAACTTACGTTTGCACCAACTTCAACTTAGGGGAAGCCCTACTTCCCTGAAGTTCGGCACACCACAGTGTGACGGAATCATTCCTTGGCAGGCAACCACAGTAGGAGAGACCCAGAAAAGGCACTGTTCTCCATTCATTTCTTCAACTTACAGTTCCAGTTTACAGTCTGTCATGTAGGGAAGTTGAGGCAACAGGAATTTAGAGGAAACATCACATCCACAGGCAAGAGTAGGAAGAAGTAAATGCATGAGCGCTTGCTTGTTGGCTTGCTCCCGGCTACGAGTTTTGTCCTGTCTTGTACTGCCTACTTCCGCTCACAGTGGGCCAGGTCTTCCTACATCAATTAGCAGCTCTTCCTCCAACAGACCTGCCCATGGGCCAATCTAATCTAAATAATCCCAAGTAAGACTCTCTTCCTGGGTGATTCTATGCTGTGTGTAGTTGACAGTTAAAACGAACCAGCCCTCAGAGCAGGTCAAAAAGGTTGTACTGACATTTACACGTAGCCTAGGGAAGCAAATCTGGTTAGCACAGTTGATTCCCAGACTTGGAACCCCAGGTAGCCTGCAGGGGAGAACTGTAGGATTTCTAAGAATCCTAGGACAAGTATATACTAGGTTATACCTGTGGGAGAGCAGTTTAACAGCTTTACACCTGGTTCCCACAGGAAGAAAGCCAGTGTATCACCAAGCTCACATGGTAACCATGGAAACACATCAGGAAGGAAAAGAACATTTTTAAAAAGTCTACCTACACGGCAAGGGTGAGATTCACATCTGCAGCTTGTGTTTTATTGAGTACTTTAAGGCCGCCACAGAAAACTACGCTGCTGTCTGTTTTTAATCAGCATTTACAGCTCTCCGGTCAAGTTGCTACACTTAACAGTAAGTTACGATATATTCTGACTATTATAATTAAAATAATTTGTAATACTACCCTAGTTACAAAAGCAAAGCTTGAGGCTGGGAGAGGGAGCAGGGAGACAGGAGGATTGCCAAGACTATGACCCCCCCCTTGTTTAATTCTCCCCCATGGTCCAACTGTTTCAATTTTCGCCTGGGCCTACAAAGGTGCCAAGGGTACCCCAACAGCTGAAAAGTTGCAAACCTCAGCTATAGACTTAAGTTTCAAATCCCTTATTTATCAACACTCAATTGGCAATTGTTAATGTGCAGTCATGTTGACCATGTCCTTCCCAATTTAATGTGTACAGGCAGAACCAACGAGTGGCAAGCTAAAGAAAATTTTAAAGCAGTGCACTAAGGGAACAGAGCAAATAACTGAAAGCTTATGCTCATTTCCTCTAAGGCCCAGCGTTAATGAAGCCCAAAGAAGAAGGACCAGCCTCCGAAAGGCCAGGAGCGCCCTCTATGGGCCAGCTAACGCAAGTGCTGGCGAGCGCTAGGTCCAAAAAAAAAAAAAAAAACCGAAGATTCCAAATTATGCTGGTTTATGCGACTAACCAACGATTCCAAATACACAAATGCTCATTTATTAAGGCTGTGGAAGATGTGCGGGCAACAAAAGCCATAGTTGTCCTCTTCCCCCCAACTACCTGCTCTCCCTAAGGCACCGAAGTTTCCAGTTTGCTCTGTATTTTAAGAGATGAATGCTGTGCATTCACAAGTAACTAACTACACAGCCAGCCTGCTTCTTTCTCGTTGTCATTTTTATAGCTTTAAACACCCACCCCCGTGTTTCCTAATTAAAACAAAAGCTCCTAATGACTGAAGTTTAACTACAACAAAGACAGCCCTGAAATTCCATAAGGAAGTAAACAGAGGTCCTGTCCCCAATCAGCCTCCAGGAGCAACTCTGGAAATGTCATGCCCAGGTTTCTTAGTCACACCCCCTGAGGTCGGCAGAGTAGTAGTGGTACCCCAAGATGGCCTCCTAAGTCTCCAGAGCCAAGAAAGGTGAGTACTCAGGAGCTGGAAATGAAAGAAACCCGATCAGGCCCCAAGTCGCCCAAGAGAACATAGCCTTGGCTTTTAGCCCCAAGAGACCCAATCTAGACTCCTGGCCTCCAATACTACCTCATAATAATTTCTGCTACTTTAAGCCAGGATGTGGGTGGTCATTCCTCACAGTAACATAGGGAAAAGATGGAGTCCACATCCGTGTCCGTCCCATAGACAAGGGATGGGCTGGTATGACTTACATGTAGATAGGACATGTTGGTGACATGGGGAACTTTCTAGTGATGGCTTTCTAGGGACACGAATTGCCATCTTGCAATTCCACTACACCCCCTAATGTTGCAATAATGTTTTCTATGCTCACAAAAATGAGTGATATGGGTCATCTGTCTTCTAGGCGCCGAAGCACAAACTGAAGCAAGAGGGGTGCGACCTGCTCACAAAGGCAGAAGTGAAAAGAAACAGCAGAGAGCTGGAGCCATCTGGGTCATGGGAGAGTTTCCAGGGCTTCTAAAGATGAAAGGGTCTCACTGACCACATCTACCCACAAATGCAGATGGACTGCTGAAGGTCAGCAGAGAGGTAGTGATGGTATTAAGACTCTGACCCAGGCATCAGGACTTCTAACTTCCATTCAGCTGTGTATCCCAGGAACTGGAACAATGGCCTCTGGATCCCTTTCTACCTTTAAACTTACAAAGTTTCCATAAAAGTTATACTTGAATAGGCTATCTGTTGTCTATGTTTCCCTACTAGAATAGGAATTATGCTAATTTAAAACAAATTAGTTTATAATGGGGGTGTAGCACAGGGGCAGTGTGTCTAGCGTGTATAAGGCCCTGTGAAAAGTTAGAGATAGACAATTATAGATTGTGTGTATGCATGTGTATGTATGTGGGTGTCTATATGCATGTATGCTGTGTACTCACATGTACCCTGGCATGTGCACATATGAATTCACACTTGCACCCGGAGGTCAGAAGATGGTCTTCAAAGTCTGTTCTCACGCTCTACCTTATTGGGGCAGAGTCTCTCTTGCTTCTGTTGGTCTACTGTGCATTTGAGTACACCTGATTCACAGCTGTGAGCAATTTTCAGTGATTCTCCCATCTCCACCTCCCATCTTGCTCCGGGAGCTCTGGCATTGCAGATGTAATGCAGATGCATGCCACCATGCCGGGCCCCTGTGTAATATTTTGTGTAGTCACTATTTGGATTTACCATGCCTCATCGTGTGGCATTTTAAAGGCACATCTTCATTCATATTGCTATTAAAACCATGTTCATTTCTATCACCATTGCCATAAGAAAGGTTTCGAATACAGAAAAGTATTTCAAGCCTACCAAGCTCCCTTGGTAGCTGCATTCAAGTTTTAACTTAAGAAACTCAAGGTGCGGGCTGGAGAGATGGCTCATGGGTTAAGAGCACTGACTACTCTTCTGAAGGTCCTGAGTTCAAATCCCAGCAACCACATGGTGGCTCACAACCACCCATAATGGGATCTGATGCCCTCTTCTGGTGTGTCAGAAGACAGCTACAGTGTACTTAGATATAATAATAAAATCTTTAGGCCGGAGTGAACCGGGCCAAGCAGAGTGAGCAACCTTCATTCCCAGCAACCACATGATGGCTCACAGCCATCAGTAGAGCCACAGTGTACCCATATACATAAAATAAATGAATCTTGCTGGGCGGTGGTGGCACACGCCTTTAATCTCAGCACTTGAGAGGCAGAGGCAGGCAGATTTCTGAGTTCGAGGCCAGCCTGGTCTACAGAGTGAGTTCCAGGACAGCCAGGGCTACACAGAAAAACCCTGTCTCGAAAAACCAAAAAAAAAAAATTAAAAAAAAAAAAGGATCTTTTTAAAATACTGAAATTTATCACTAGATTTTAAAGAAAGAAAGAAATTCAAGTTGCATCACTGACAAGAAATTTGTGCAATTACTTTACCAGAGGTATCAGATTCACTTTGCTCATGTTTTGGAGGAAAAAAAAATGTGTCAGTTATTCAAGTCGGCAACTACAGTTTGTCTGTAGACGTTTTTTAGAGTAAATACTGCATTCCAGTTAGAAAGCAAGTCATTCAAGTGTTGACTGGAAGTCTCACAGGTGTTTATCCTTGGGGTTAAACACTTAGTATTTTCAATATCCAAGCCTTGGACCCTGTCAGGTACCATTTATTGCACCCAGCAAGCTTTTACACCATTCATGTGAACATCAACCCAGGAAAGAGGCCAGGAGTGAACTCATGTTACTTTGAGAATAACTTTAGCCTTGCGGATTTATTAAAAAGATCTTTAGCTTTAAAGAAGAAAAATAAAGATGGCCCCTAGCCATCCCTAGGTGTCTACCGTAAATGCATGGATGGTTTCCAACCTTCGGACTGGGGAGCACTCTTGTTATTTTAATGTTTGCCTAGTAGCCTATGGTAGGAATGAGTGTGGTGGGGGAGGGGCATCACCTGCTTACTTTGTTTTGTCTTAATCCATCCCGAGTTGCAGGGATCTTCTGTACGTGCTGGGAGAAGACCGCCTGTAGCACTGTAAGGGTGTGCTGTCAGCATAGCTCTGGGTAATTAGCCTCACAGAAATGCTGGACCCAACAGAGAAGGAAGGGGGCTGACAGCGACCGCTTGCAGGAAGCATGAGTTATGTCTACCGTGGCTTTGCCCCACCAGACACAAATCCAAGCAGCTGCTGCAACTTCGAATGGCAAGACAGACAGACAAGAAGGCTCCTCAAGGAGCCCGCGGAATAAATTACATGCTGCTACGTGATTTCTTCCCCAGCACAGGAGCCATCTACAGGCTGCTATGCCCACTTCTTCCCTTCCCTAATTGAACTTAAGTACGGTAAATAGGCACTTGGAAATGTGCTGGTCTCCTTTGTCCATTTCCAGTCTGGTCATCATTTTACTGCAGATCCCACGTCAACGCAGCAGAGAGAAGTGCCAATGAGCCTTCCAATTCCAACATTCCACAGTGCAGTGATTTGCAGAGCAGAGTGCAAAAGAAAGAGCAGCTGGCAACGCCGTGGAACTCATGAGGAGCACAAACAGCCCATACCCCCAAGCAGAACCCATCCTAAGGTGTCCCTGGACTCAGAAGGGAAGAGGCTGGAGCCACCACAAACCTCGCTTCCCAGAGCCCCCACTCTCAGATCGCTTTCTGTAACAAGAACTCTTTCAGAGCCCGGAACACTTGAGCTTAGAAAGAATGAAGCCTTTGGACTGTAGGTGGGGAAGCTGGGAGGTTAGAAGAGATTTATTCTGTCAGGCGTTGTATAAAATATGAAGGGCTAGTTGCCTTAAGATCACAAACAGAAGAGCAAAGACCCCTGCTTCTGTTTGACCCTTTTACAAAAGGGGAACTCAACATCAGAGTACGTGGCATCCGATACTACCAAGCAATATGTAGGACGGCTGCCAAAGAGGTCACAGAAATCTCCCCCTTTATCCTTATGGGGAGAACAATCTAGACGCCAGCATGCAAAACTAGTGGCCCCTGTTGGAAAAGATGTTTGTTTTGTTTTGTTGTTTTCAGCCCTGCTGGCTCTGAACAGTGCCAGAAAGAGGGGGGAAAGTTCGCTTTTCAGGTTCCTACAAAGTGATGCCATAAATAAAAGCCACGGTTTCCAAGTGTGGAAATGCATGCATGCTAGAAAGGGAAGACACCAAGGACATAGGGGTGATAGCCTACTACCGACTGACCATCTGGACGCTGGGGACACACGCAAGAAGACGGAGAGCCAGCCAAGCCTCTTGTGCAAAGCAAATGCCCATTCAGGCTGCAGGTTGATCTTTAGAGTGCGTTAGGTTCTCCGGAACTCACTGGCCGGCTCGCTTCCCTCTCCCTCCTCGAAAGACAAATGTCTTCTTGCAGCTGCAAAGTTCTCAAGCCTGCTGTTTAGGACTTCGATTGTTGCTGGTCCTGGGGTACAATCCTGCCTCTCGCCTTCCCTCTGAGCTCCACAGTGACCCTATCCCACATCGAGACAGGTGAAGAAGATGACAGAAAGATGCTCACCGTCTCCCCCGGGGCAGAGTCTGACCAAAGAAAGTGCCCCCCACCCATCACCTCCTACCCCCGCCCCGTTCGATGCCCAGTCACTTCTTTCCTTTGCCTGGATCTCCGGGGCACTTAGACAAGTTCCAGTCCCTAGTTCTGTTGCGTGCTCGGTCTCCACACATCTCCCATACTCAAGAGTGTCCAGTGCCCACACCCAGCGAGCCCTGACTCCACTCACGAGGATGCACAGGTTAGTGACAAGACACGCACGCGGGCGACGACACAGAGCCAGAGCGGAACAGTGGTCCCCAGAGTGACAAGCGGGGGTGGGCAGAGGACAGCCTGACCGACCTCGGAGTCAGGCGTGCGCGTACCTGGGGGTCCCGCTGAGGAAGCCACAGGGAGCAGCGCCGCCAGGAGCAGCAACGCTGCTCTGAGCAGCAGGCGCGGGGACGCCCTGCCCTCGGGGGCCATCGGGAGCCTGGGATGCGCGGGGACCGAGCGTGGGTGGCCGGCAGGGCCCGGGCCGCAGTGAGGGGAACGCAGAGCGACGCCGTCGGGTGCCCGCAGCCGGGCGTCCGGTGTCCTGTGCGAGCGGCGCTGCAGCCCCTCAGCGACCGCTCCTGGCCACGCACCGCGGCCGCGCTCCGCCACTGAGGCCACCCGCTCCCCGCAGCGCCTTTTAGCTGCGCTCGGGCGCCCCCTGCCGGCGCGCTCGCGACGAGACCCCCACGAGGCGGGCGGGGCGCAAGTCCCGGAACCCCATTCGATTTTTGTGAAATTAAAAATCTGCACCAGGAAGAGTGACCAGGAAAGTTCCCTCCCTTTGTCTAATTCTCCAATACTTTCTGGCCGGGGAAGTGACCTATTATAAACAATCAGTGCTAAGACGGGGCGTGAACTTTGTCCCCTTAAACCTCCTAGCTCCTCTGTGTAGTTTCGTCTTTGGGGACCCGGCCAGGACCCTCCACCCTTTTCTGCACATGACAGTGGACTGCGGGCTCGCGGCATCCTTCCCACGCAGCCGGAGCGCTTGGGAAAGGGTGCGGAACTGTACTAACCGCAGCCCCTCCTGGCTGTCTTTGCGCAGGAGCGCGTGATCCTAGTTGAAACGGAAGCTGACTTTAAGTAAGCCGCAATAGCCCGGCCAAGAACTCATTTGACCTCCCTTTCTGTAATTTAAACACTGCCTTGGGGTCCCGCTGTGCGGGATAACAGGCTGGGTTTTGGTCCACTGCCTGCCTGAGACACTAGCGGCGTAGGAGCGCCCCTGCAGGCGACAAAGACTCGCGCTAGGGAAGCAGAATGCTGCTCTCTGCCAACCAACCTGATGCCACCGAAAAGGGACAGAATATGGAATCGGTTCGCCGCCGACGTGGCAACCCCAAACTTGACCAGAACGTTAAACAAAGTGTGGAAGGAGGGTAATGAAACACGGAATCTCTATTCGGAAATAAAAATTACAAAATCAAGATATCGCTGAGCCCAGGCTGGCACTTCTTGCCTAACTGCGACCTGCAGGGAAGTCTCCAGATTCCCCCAGGAAGGCTCTCCACTGACCCCCTCTTGAGAGTTCGGGAACCTTCCACAATTAAACAGATGTTCTTGCCTCGCCCCTTAGGGCTCTTGTTAGTCTGGCCTCTGGCTTTTGTGTCCCCAGTTTGGTCTTCCTTCAGGAGTGTCAGGTTCCTTCCGCACTTCTCACTCTCTCTCTCTCTCTCTCAAGTGTGTTCCAAGCCAGCTAATCCAGGGCTCCTGTGATCAGCTCTAGCTGGTCAGTCAGAGGTGGAGATCTCTCTAGATGGAGCTGATGACAGAACCTTCTCTTCTTCCTTGGTCCATGATGGTGAAGGGCAGTGGCTATGGTTTGCTGAAACTCAGTCCCCAAAAATGTATATCTGCCCTCATCAATGGAGGCCATGTGTATTAGGAGCTTCACACGGGGGTGGCTCGTGGTTCAATTGAACATTCTCACAGAGTTTAGGCTATGAGTGTAATATGTATGTTTATAAAAAGAAGAGAGCGACTTGATCTGCCTATAAGAGAAGACACGTGACCACAGACCGTGGGCTATGGGAGACCAGGAGAGGGAGGCAGTCAAAGACCAAAAGATTCAAGCAGCTACCGGAAGCAGGATGAGGCAAAGGATGGCTCTCCCCGGGGCCTGTGCACAGCCCTGCAGCCCCAGCTGCAAGCCCAGCCGACCTAATTTTAGACCCAAGTCTTTACAACTGTGACAAAAGAAACTTCCAAAGTTTATGCCACACACCCAGTGTGTGATGCTTTGTTACAGTGGGCAGAGGAGTCTAATATGGTAGCCAAAATGAGCTATTACATTAGTTCTGGTTCCAAGAGATGAAGCCTAAGAAAAGGAAACCTCCCATGGCAAGCCACCAAACAGGGATTGGGTGCTGGGCTCAGAACTCTGAGCAAGAGAGAGAGAGAGAGAGAGAGAGAGAGAGAGAGAGAGAGAGAGAGAGAGAGAGAAACCAGGAGTAGGACCTCGTAACCCAGGGAAGACTAGGTCACGCAGCTGGGACATCAGTAGGGCACGAGAGCCAGAAACATCTCAGGATCATCTGGAAAAGATGGTTAGGAAGACTGATGGGCTGTGGGGGAAAGAGATTGGCAGTGCACCACAGCATGCTGTCCTCAGCCCACTCTGTGGGACTTTTGTAACTTCAAGATGTCATTCCTTAGTTTAGAGTCAACAAAATTATCATGTGACATCTCAGCAGACAGTGAGACACATACACATTTACCTCCCACCCCATACGGTGGCTCGTTAGAGTAACCACCTTATGTGGACTCTTCAGAGAGCACGGGATAAATCAAGTGCCTGCGTTAGAGTCTGGACATCCAAACAGAAGTCGGCAGAGGGCTGCTGGACACCCAGTGGCATGACCAGTGTCTACACATCCCGGGGTTATAGACTCCATGGATGCCGCAGATCTGAAGTGGTCTTCATGGCTGCACAGAAGCATCTTATCAACTGCACCATCTTCCCCGTCCCAAATTCTAGGTTCAAAACACACATGGGTAGGGGGTGGGGTTCAGTTCCCTTAAGAGTCATTGCCATTGGTCCTAGGTCTCAGAGATGTAGGCATGCTGACATTTTCCTGGCTTGTTTTTGAGACAGGGTCTCATGTGTTCCAAGCTGGGTTCAAGCTCACCACTCTGTAAGAATGGCTTTGAACCTCTGCTCTTCCTGCCACTATCACCCAACTGCTGGGATTATAGGTGTGTGCTACCACCACACTTGGTTTACGTGGTGCTAGGATTAGAACACAGGGCTTTGTGTGTGCTAGAACCCACTCTACCAACTGAGCTGTATATTTGCATATGTATAGATATGTATCCATCTTGTTCATATATGTGTGTGTGGGTGTGTCAGTCATATACACCTTGTTCTAATTGGACCCCTCCATCATTGCCCCACCCCCTCTGGCTAGTTCCCTTCCCCATAATGCCCCCCTTTTGCTTTAATTTTGAGTGTGCTCACTCACCAATGCTGTCCTAACAAGTTTCACTGTCTTTTTCAACACTTTTTCTTAATCTCCTAACTGTTGCTTTGATTTCGCTCATCAAAATTTTAAAAATCTGGGCTTAGTGGCACAAGACTAAAATTTCAGAACATGGGAGTTGGAGCATTGATTACATGAGCTCCTGTCTTTAAAAAAAAGAGAGAGATAGATGAATGGACAGATGGATGGATGGATGGATGGATGGATGGATGGATAGATAGATAGATAGATAGATAGATAAATGGATGGATGGATAGATAGCTGTCTCTCTGTGGTCATGTAGATCATCATCTATTAGCCTCCCTCTAGCTCCATTCTAAGGTTTATTCCCAGCTACACACATCAAGTTGTGTCTACAAACACCATCTCTGGTTCTAGTTATGTTTTAAATAACCATGCATCAAAAGAGTTCAGCACTCTCCCTACACATTGTCATGACATTCCTATGTGGCAGGGTGGGGATTAGAGTGGAGTTCTCATGTTTCACACAGATAAGGGGGAACCATGTCCAAACAGCCAGTCAGAGCAGAGTCGAGCAGAGTTCTGAAAGTCTGCATCTCGTCCTTTTCAGGGGACATCTAGTCCTGTTCGCCTTGGGTTTGGCTCTTTAATTCCTCTGAAAACAGCGTCTTTGCAGATGTACCTCATGGGTGGTAATAGCAGATGCCGTGCAATGCCCATTACACAATGTCGGTGTGCACACAGTCTTTAGAGGCTCTACATGGCAAACAGAGTGTGTCTAACATGCTTGGGATGACTGAAGGGAAAACATAACTTCAACATGACGAATTAAGAAGCAAGCATGTTTTTCTGGGATTCAGTAAACAAACAGAAAAAAGACAGGAAAAAATAGAAGTCAATAGCAAGCTCAGCCATTCCTCCTGATGCTGTTGATATGGAAAAATAAACTTGCTTCCATTTGGCAATACGATAACACTTTGCAAACCTTCCCTTAAACTGTACTCATTCTACCCTTGAAAGAGTATCAACATGGCTCAGCTTTTATGGAGAGATCAATGATCCAGGTATCTGGTATGTCCTGGGTCATCTAACCAGTGGGCAAGACAGCCCAGTCAAGTTTTGACTCTAAGCTCAGGTCTCTCTACACCATGCATGACCACTCAGAATGTGATCAAGGCAGAGAATGCAGATAAAAGTCTGTCTCACTTGCCCCAATACCACTATAGATTTGAGAGAAGCATCCACATGGAGCCCAACCTCGATAGCATGCAACCATGCAAGCCCTGGGTGTTAAATCATTTATCTTCTCAGCGTTTGGGAGGGATGGGAAAGAAATGGTGTCTAGGGTTGAAAAAGCATTCTGCAGCTGGGTCACTGCCCATGTCGAGTTCCTGAACACAGAAGTTCTGACTTGCTTCCATGCAAGGTCAAGGTGATTATCTTCCTTAGTACAAAGGTGTTGGGGGTGGGGGCTGGTTAAACAGGAAGGACTTAAAATGTCAGCCTGGTGTGTGCTTCCTTAAGAGCTCTGGCAGAGTCTGTATCTATTGGCCGGGTATAAAGCCGTAGCCTGCTCTGTGAACAAAGTGTTTGCAGTACATCATGAGATCCAAGTAAAATCCCTGGAACCTCTGCAAAAACAAAAGCAAAAACAAAAAACATCTTTATAATCCCAGCCCTGAGAAGGTGAGACAGGTAGGGCTGTAGGACTCACCAGCCTGCCTAAGACAATTTGCAAACCCCAGGCCAATGAGAGACT
>NW_022196911.1:7786748-7847464 GCF_008632895.1 Mastomys coucha | reverse complement strand
GAGAGAGAGAGAGAGAGAGAGAGAGAGAGAGAGAAATGGAGGAAGAGGGAGCACACATATATAACTTAGGATCTCCCCTTCTGTTCAATGCCCTAGCTCAGTCAGGTACGCCATATCACAAGAAAAGGCTGATAATCCAGCTCCATCATCTACACTCCTCAAATGGTCCCTTGGCTTGGGCTATACAAAGAGAGCTTGTTCACCCATCACCTCCTGTGTATACTCGATATTGATCATCTATTCTTGTACCACACAGTGTGCTAGGATCTGAGTATACAAGTGTGGTCAAAATAGATCATCCTTTCCTCAAGGAGCTCCAGGTCAAACGCAGTAGATCAACCCATCAATCAAAACCAAGCTAAAACCGTGAGTGCTGTATGAGGCGATGACCTCCAAGGACACTTCACGCACATCACCCATCTTTCTTTATCCCAAGGAGGTGTTTGACTCCATGTGTACACATCATGTGTGCTCCCGTAGGCCAGCGGTTCTCTACCTCCCTAACTCTGCAAACCCTTAGGTTGTAGTGGCCCTCACCATAAAATTATTTTCCTTGCTACTTCACAACTGTAATGTTGCTACTGTTATGAACTGCAGTGTAAATATTTTTGGAGATAGAGGTTTGCCAGAGGAGTTGTGACTCTCGGGTCTCAAACCACTGCTGTAGGAAGATGTAGTCATATTTACTCTAACCTTAAGCAATTACAGAGAGCATGGGATGAGTGGGAGGCACTGGCCAGTCTGAGGAGAAGCAGAGCTCAACAGAGTCCTCATGTTGCCGTCACAGTTTTAAAAGTTGGCCCAGGCACCATACTAGGGAAACATATGTCTGGCCACCTTCCCAGGCTGCACATCACTGACTCCCAGCCCCTTACTGAGACTACCATACAACCATGAAGCAAACCCCACTACAGAGCTGTGCACACACAGACCTAAGCTGCTGGGTCATCCAGAATGTGTCTTCCGAGCCCCATATCCTGCATGCCTCAGACAGCATGAGGACAGACAGGCTCTTACAGGTTCAGTAGTCCTGTGACGTGCCCCAGCAGTGTACCTGGCCAACAAGGAGGGCACAGGCCTATGCTCATCTGCAAAAATAACATCAGAACCAGCTGGCAGTTGATCGAAAATTGACTTGCCATCCCTCCAGGGAGCTGTCTCATGGAAACCCAAGCAAGACTCTCAAGCCCTGGGAGCATAACCCTTCCCTTCAGAAGCTGACGGGGAGGCAACCACCTCTTCCTAACTGACGTGTGAGTGGTTGGGAAGCCTTCAAGTGTTCTCCACTGTACGTGTGTAATGCTTAACAGCTCATGTGACGCTGATCCTTCATGCTCATAAACCATCACAGGAGACGTTTTGCAGCGGTAGAAGAAACAAGGGGTTTGTATATTTATTCAGTCAGTAAACAGCACAGGCAGGGGAGGTCAACCTGACTTCCCCTGGACAAGCTTGGAGCTCTTTGCACCGTTTTAGAATCGAAAGTATGACCCTCCAACATGGCATTAGCAGAAAACGGTGTTGGCTGGGAGGGATGGGGCAAGGACTCTTCCATTTCTCCTCAAGGAATTACTAATGTCAGGAAAAAGGCTGTTTTCCACACCTGCGTTTTAAGCAGCCACCCAGCCATGGAGGCTGCCTTTCTCTACAGCACTCCATATTATTTCTGAGCCTGGGCTTCTCACCAAACCTGGAGCTCAGCGATTAGCTAGACTGGCTGGTCAGCACACCCCGGGGATCCTCTCTGCCACTCCAGCACTGGAATTACAGGCATGCTCTGCCATGCCCAGCTTTTACATGGATGCTAAGAACTTGAGTCAGGTCTCCATGTCTGTGTAGCAAGCACTTTACTAACAGAGGCATCTCATCAACAACATTCTGTGGGTTTTGTGTCATCTGAATTAAGCCCTTCTCTTACAGCCCCCAGGAGATTCTCAGTCCTTATTTACATGATGCTCCGGGGAAGAAAGGAGGCACTTGAACTCCTCCACCAGGGAAGGACCTGTCTGTCTGTTTTTGCCCCAGTCATGACTTAAATAAGCCCTCAGCACATTCATCCCCAAGGCATCCTCTTTTTCTGGAAGCATCTACTTGTTCCAGATTCTCTTCATATACACGCCCAGCCAATCCTTCTCCATCTCCACTGTGTCTAAGCCCCTTCCTGTCTCCTCTCTGCTACCCACAAAAGACCTATCCACAACCTGACTGCTCAGACCGCAGGGCCACTGGGTCTCCTCAAGGCTGGATACTGGCCACTTTCCCTTTCTGCCTTCACTTAGCCCTTCCAAACTCAGCTTCCACCAGAATCACCCAGAAACCTCTCTAGGTCAGGTGCTTGTATCCACTCTATATATAGTTGCTCTTCTGGCTGTGAAATTACTCTTACCTTGGGCTCTAATCCTTGTCCCTTATTCTGGCTCAACTACACACTCCATAAGAACAGGTGCCATGTTTGATATTGCTCACAGCCTGCGTGTTTGTCAGCTTCTCCTCACAATAACAAATAGATGAGCTAAGCAGCTCATCATAAAGTAGAGAGTGTTGTTCAGTCCCGTTGCTTTGGGCCTGTACCAGCACAGCACATCATAGTGGGAACACACAGGAAATCCAAATCATTCACCTCATTGACAGGAAACAAAAAAGGAGAAAAAAACGAAAGGGTCCAGGTTCCACCACCCCATTCCAGGACATCTACCCAATGACCCTCCAACTCTTCCCCACCTCTCAAAGTTTCTACTGCCTCCCAACAGAGCCAACTGGGGACCAAATTTTAGCACATAGACTTTCAAGGTACATTTTCATCTAAATTACATACACTATACCCTTCACCCTTAGGACCTATCACATGCCCTACCTAAGTACATGGAAAGGGCTTATGAGGTCATGCATGGACATTTCTTTATTCAGCAGTACAGGCTTGGGAGAATGGCCCTTTGCAAGAAACCAGTGTAATCTGATCATTCCACCTCCATCCCACTCCCTGGCTAGGAAGAACACCCTGCACGATCCTGTGAACTTGGAGACAGGTGGGTGACTTGGGGCAGAGAGACCCTGCATCAATCACATTTAGAAATGGTCTTTCTCGTTCCACTAGCGAGGTGCATCTCAGTTGTGAGAAGTTGATTATTTCCAAGATGGAGGGGCATGGGGTGGCAGGAGCTCATCCACCCAAGTCCTTTTATCTTTCATAGTTGATGACGCCCACCCTGTTTGCTATCTCCTCCCTTCTGACAACAGTTGGATACAGATTATTTATCTTGAGGAGAGGCCTCATGGAAGTTCTTCTGGTCACAGAGATGGAATAAAGAAAGGTAGCTTTCATGGGACTCTGGATTTATTCTATATTTAATGTAACATTCTAAATTGCATTACAGAATTGTAAAAGCCTGAGACAGACATACCATACAACATGAGTTTTCACTTCTACGTGTGCTTACACCATGATACCAGCCCATGAAACTGTTGAAAAAAAATGGAGCATATACTGAATCTCTAAAAATCTTTTGTTTTTATAAACAACTTCTTGGATTTTTTTAAAGACATCCCTAGAATACCTATTACATGCAGAACATTAAGATAAACAGAGGCACTCAGGCACAAATGTGTGGCGACACTGTCTTCCAATGTGGCCATGACACATTGTCCTCTAACATGTGACTTAGGTGTCTATGAACAAATAAACTTCATCTGGAACTCAAGGCCGGAGTGCAGCAACATAATCATTTTGCATATTGCAGTGGTTAGTAAGCTCAGAAACAAGGCCAATTGGGTGAGCTGGATATTTTTCTTTTTATTTTGCGATGAGCACGATCATAAAGCCCAACATGAATGTACCATTGGTATGTAAGTGTTTTAAAGCTGGATGCCTTGTTAGAACTGTTGCCAAGAAAGAAAATATGTGAAGTACCAAAAGCAACAAGAAATTTGAAACTACTGAGTCACTCATCAAATCAAGGAACTATCATGGGTCTACTACGAAGGGCTGGCTCACCAGCATAAACTCCATAATGAGCAGAGTCCTCCATCAAAGGAGCCAGAACTCAGCCCTATACCACACAGCTCGTCTTCTCCTTGTGAACACAGATATCCTCATGAGTTCTGGTTCTCATCCATTCAGGGTGGGGCCTTCGGTTTACTTGAGTTCGTTTTCCTAATGCACAGAAATCACAGATCTTCAGAATTTGGCCCCTAAACCACCCTCCAAATACATCCCTGTGTGTGCCCTGCGCCATCCAAAAAGTTCTGGGGAGCCTTGGGTGGAATCAAAGAGTTACAGCCACTACAGTTTTCTCCATCATGTCTGCTTGTGCTCCAGAAAAACATTTAGGATGCTACAAAAGCAGTTGTCTTCGTGTCAGAAATTCCTAAAGATGGGGTTGGAGTGAACGGAAGAAAAAACTGATTTACAAAGAAGAAACAGAATCTGACATCAAAGGCAGGCGAAAGAAAGGAAGGAAGGAAGAAAGGAAGAAAGAGAGAGAGAGAGAGAGAAAGAAAGAGAGAAAGAGAGAAAGAGAGAAAGAAAGGAAGAAAGGAAGGAAGGAAGGAAGGAAGGAAGGAAGAAAGGAAGAAAGAGAGAGAGAGAGAGAGAGAGAGAGAAAGAAAGAAAGGAAGGAAGGAAGAAAGGAAGAAAGAGAGAGAAAGAGAGAAAGAAAGGAAGGAAGGAAGGAAAGAAGGAAGGAAGGAAAGAAGGAAGGAAGGAAAGGAGGGAGGGAGGGAGGAAGGAAGGAAGGATATTACTTTCTGAGACAAAGACCTCTGTACATATACACATATAAGTATGTGTGCGTGCATGCATGGAGTCACAGCTGAAAACACGAGGAAAACAGAATTCACTCACAAGGGCATCTTAGAAGTCTTTTCTGTTTGTTTGTTTTTGTTTTTGTTTTTGTTTTTGTTTTTTTCAGACAGGGTTTCTCTTTGTAAGAGCCCTTGCTGTCCTAGAACTCTCTGCAGACTAGGCTGGCCCTGAACTTACAGAGATCCACTTGCCTCTGCCTTCTGAGTGCTGGGATTAAAGATGAGCACTATCACACCTGGTCTGTAGAGTCATTATTTTTAAGATAATATTCTGATAATCCTTTAAGAGTTTCATACATGCACACAGTGTATTTTGATAGTATTTACCCTCCACTGTCCTGCACCTTCTCCCAGATGCACTCCCTCTCAGCTTCAAGTCCATGTTGCTTTGAGTTGGAGGTCAGGAGTTTTAATAGCCCACTGAGTCAGGCTTGTACTGCCCATATAAACATAGGCATGGAGCCATCCACTGGAGCATGGTCCACCTATCTATGAGGGACCACATCCTTAATGAAAACTGGCTCTCCCTCCCCCAGCAGCCAGCAACTGTCAATAGCTCTCAGCTGGGGCTAGGAGATATGAAGAAGAGAAACCATTGAGTTGGGCCTTGAAGGAAAGATAATTCCCTTGGAAGTGAGGATGACAGGGACCTAGAGGGACCAAGGCAAAGACAAAAGTAGATTTGAGCATGCACACTGGCTAGATAGAAAGATGTATGCAAGGGACCTACGGACATCAGATATTAAAGATAGGTTAGAATTCATTAAAAAAGACTAAAGGCAACATCCAAGAAGGCCAGAGCTGACTGGGCAGAGAAGAAGCAATACTCAGTGGAACTGTGGCTAAATAATGAGAAGAGATATAAATCCACAGATACAGGAAGCAAATGAGTGCCAAGCCAGAGGAGCATGAGGAAACTCATGTCTGCACGCACCAGGGTTCAACAGATGAAAAAGAATAGCCAGAAAGCAGCAAGGGGAGGCCTGCAAAAGGAGACCTCTCAATAAGAAGCCAAGCAACAAAATCTTCAGGCTTGGATGGTGTCTTAGGATTTACTGCTGAGAACAGACACCATGACCAAGGCAACTCTTACAAAGGACAACATTTAATTGGGGCTGGCTTACAGGTTCAGAGGTTCAGTCCATTGTCATCAAGGGGGGGAGGATGGCAGCATCCAGGCAGGCATGGTGCAGGGAGAGCTGAGAGTCTAGCATCCCAACCTAACTGCATCCAGCAGAAAACTGACTCTTCCACACTGAGGGAGCTTCAAAGCAGTGACACACTGACAGGAGGGGAGTAAATTTCACAAACTTGGGATCATACAGGCTACAGTCTCTTTTTACTTTGAGATGAAGTCTGGAGTCAAAATGGAAATTTTAAATATTTTGTTTTAGTAATTAGACATTGTCAAATAGAACCTTTTGATGCTAGAAAAATTTAAACAATAATGAATGTTGTGTATCGCAACTGATAAGATGTTGAAAGTATAGACATGAATGAAGACTGTGGTGCTGTGGGTGGCCCAGGTGCTGCCTGCATTTTGTTCCCAATGCCACTTTCCCAGGAGGGGTTGTCTGGAACCAGGAATGAGTCATGTACTCAGGTGACTTCTTGTGAACCTTCCCCTAATTTATAAAGGGATCTATCACTGGGCGAGTAGGCAAGACTTCCAGGTTGGACAGAGGAAGAGAGGAAGCAGGAGAGAGTTAAGGGCTTTTGGACGGGATAGCATAAGGACAAGATGTAGCTGCTAGAGTCTCCTGGTTTCAATAGCGGATCTGCCGGGATTCGCCACCTGAGGACTTCTAAATAATAAGGCTTACAAGATTAGGATTCTAGTTGTTATGCCCAGAGATTGAGTTACCATTGTATGTAAACTAAGTTTGTGTGGTGTTGTCCTTCACGCAGCAGCTTGACTAGGTTCCAGAGAGAAAGGTATAGTGCCAAAGCATGGGTTTGCCTGATGTGCACCCCATAAGGATGTGGAAGTATTTTTTGGTTTTTTTTTTTTTTGTTTTTTTTTTATTGTGTGTTATGCCCAAGATTTGTCTTGGAGTGAGCCTGTGCTGTAATTGGTAATTCTTTTGTTAAAATGGAACATTTTATAAGACTTGTCTTAATGAGAGAACTTGATTACTATTTGAAAGTGAGTTAGTGCTGGTGATCATAGAAATGTCCATAATTATTTTAGTGTAACAATTAATGTAAATATAAATACATGCAATAATATAGCTGATGTTTTTCTTTAGTCTAAATAGTTTCCCAATAATGACACAGAGAGACCAAGATTTATTTAATCAGGCTTTACTGCAGTACCTGGGCAGTCATTAATCTATTTTAATCTTCTAAGCTAATCTGGCTACCTCCCTGCCAAAAAGCCTTGAGATACTTGCATTTTAGTACTGGTCTGACTTTGGGCTTTAGATGTATTTTTCTATAATCTATTCTCTTGCCCTTCTCCTGGCTCAATCTGTTTTATCTTCTTTTTCTCCTCCTCCCCTGGCTGGCAGAAGTCCTGCCTTATTTTCTCTTCTGGCTGAGCAGCTTTTATTGACAAGGAAGAGCATAAATGGTAAGCATTGTCAACACAAAGTTGAGACAGTAAACTTTTGAGATAAGCATTACAATGCTGTGTGCAAATTGAAAGGGCATGAAGGCAGAGAAGATATCATTTAAGTAACACAGGATAATCTTTACACAACACACAAAAACAGTATTGTGTCCTTTTGTTTTTTTTTTAACTTGCTCATGTCATCTTCTTTTTTAATTTTCTTTATTTACATGTAAATTTCTCCATTCCCAGTTTCCCCTCCAAAAAACAAAGAAACAAACAAAAACAACCAAAACAAACCCCTGTTGCCTCCCAACGTGGAAGTTTTAACGTGGAAGTTTTAAAGCGTGGTAGCGAACCGCCAGTGGGAACTTAGCGAGATGGGTGGAGAGATTTTGGAGCTCTGAGTCAGAGAGTCTCCACGAGATAAGTACAGGCCCACCAATGCCCACCAGTGCACAGCCAGCCAGCTGGCCGGGGCAGAGAGTAGTTGGGTGCAACATGGGAACTGCCATTCTTTTTTTTTTTTTTTAATTCCCGCAACACCATGGCACATGTATATACAGAAATTTAAAAAGTAGATAGTATTTAGCTCTAATGTTGAAATAGGAGAGAAATATGCAACTTTAAATTTTTGTGTTTAAATATGTAAGAAACAATAGTGCTAGAGAAGGCATAGATAAAGACAGATAATGTATTTTTAAAAGCAAACAACTGCAAAGCAGTAGATGCTAAAAGGAATGTATCTGAACTGTTGTGATTATTTTCTGATTAAAATTACTTCATCAAGTATCTCGGTAATTTTGAAACATTATGTAAAATAAGAAAATTCCTGGTCTGGGTATATTGGTGCACACCTGTAATCCCAGCACCCAGGAAATGGGGCATGCGAATCAAGACCTGCCCCAGCTACAAAGCAACATCCTATACAGACAAACCAATGGCCTGGGATATGCGTTGGTGGTATTTCAGCCATTGAGAGATCACAAGGCCTTAGGGTCCATCCACTCATAATAATAAACAAAAAACTCCTAGAGATTATAGTTTCTAAATCTGACACCAGAAGAAAGGAAGTCCAGAATGGTCCTTTAATCAGACTCGATGGCAAAACTAGGCGAAGATAATCCGATGACAGGAGACTAAAGCAGATACACTCGAGAACTCTGGTACAAATATCATTTCAAAAATCAACAAATCAGGCTCAGCTTAACATTGAAAAAAATGAAAACATACCCAAATTCCCTCTGTCTTAGGAATTCAAAAGACATTTAACTTTAAGAGTAAATGTAATTTACCACTGTTAGGAGAATAACCATATGGTCCTCATATGGTCATATGGTCATTTGACTCAGAAAGTAGTTGATAAAATTCCACATCTCCTCATGTTGGAAAAAAAAATGAGATTATTCTTACTAAATTTACAACCCAAGGGAGATCCCATAGACTCATGGATAGTCTCAACCAGGACTTTCCTGTGAGTTGCCCTTAATAATTTTGAAACACAGGAAGCATGGATGTTCATGGCCATCAGCCCTATCCCAGCTGCACCAGAGCCTTTTGCTCAGAGTCCTTTATCTCTTCCAGGCACTTGGCAATATTTCCCCGCTGTCAGTTGCATGGCTTGGCACATGCAAGCCAATCTTTCCACATGTCCTAGCAACAGAACAACAGGACTCTTTATTTACTTAAGTAATCTTCCTTCCAGTGATCCCATAAAGCACGTGCTGGCTATTGATCTCCTCCTGTTTGATGTGCTCATTTACATGATTGGGGTGGGTCTCAGATTCTGTGGATGGCACCCTGGCTCCTAGGGGAATCATGACAAGCCCTGGTGTTAGCTCTGAGAATCCCTCCTCTCTGGTTTTTTTCCACTGTCTTTAAAAGTCTGGGTAAAAGTAAGCAGAATTCGGAAAATGGACACACATCTCCTTTTATGAAATATTTTGGTGGCTTGATTGTAGGCATGGAGTTATTTCTTCATACTCTTCCCAGGACACATAGTTCTTAGTGAGTCAGCCCCTGTTGTAGCTCATCCTTATATGTAACTCATCCATTGCGTAAGTCACCTGGAAATTTTTCTTCACCAAACATAGGCAACCCTACATACACATACTATAAATGTAGTGATATTTCTGGCCCAGTCTGAACTGTTGTCATGTGCTGCTCATTCAGATCACAAATTGCTCTACTTTCACACTTGCCTTTCCCCCTGATGAATATCTAAAGTAAGAATCTAATAACCAGTAAGTATATTCATTGGAGAAACCTTTAATATCATGGTAGAACATCCTTTGTGCCAGTATTTACTGATTATGTCATTGTTTATACTCTCTAATGTGGTTGTGTAAGAAGGCTGTGTCTAATTCTGTGACTTAACATACTTGTGAATGACCCCACGTATCAGCAAAATTAATTCAACACTGGATCATTTCACCACGGGTGCCTCCTGCAAGTTAATATAAACCAGTTGTGTTCCAGCAGTAATAACAAGCGAGTTATTTGTTGGCAGCTCCGGTGCCACAATCATTGTAGTAAAAAACAAACAACTCTCAAGAAATCAAAGTGGAAGCAAGGGGCTAGAGAGAGGGCTCAGTGGTTTAAGAATGCTTGCTGCTTCCCCAGAAGACCTGGATTCCGTTCCCATCACTCCCTGTGAGCAGCTCACAGCCATCTGTAATTCCAGCTCCAGGAGATCTGACGCCCTCTTCAGGCCTCCGCTAGGTACTCACACACATGTACCCAGACAACATAGACACATACACCTAAATAAAAACAGGTAATTTTTTTTAAAAAAAGAAATAAGATTGGTACCATGTTAGAAGATTCTCTGGAACACAAATTGTTAACAGTAAATCAAAATAAATCAAATCTCCAGCTCTTCCAGATGTTGCTAGAAGTTTCCATACTGCCTCAGATTGGTGAGCAATCAGGGTATTATTTGTTAAAAAAAAAATAATAATAAATGAACATAACTCTTAATGGTTTTTTTTTGGCAAAGGATTGAGAAATTAACTAAGCTTTTAAAGCATGTTAGAAGAGTAAGAGGTGACTTAGTGGGTTAAAGAAAAGGCTAAATTACACAGGCTGCGGTAACAGGACCCAGGAAAGCCCTGGGACAGACACATCAGCCAGCTTCTCCCAGACTTGTTTTGGAGCACACCACCTCTGACCATTTCCCACTTTCCTATTAGGTTTTCTAATAGATTTCTCTCTCTCTCTCTCTCTCTCTCTCTCTCTCTCTCTCTCTCTCTCTCTACTGTAAACATGGCAGTATTTAATAGAGTATCTATTCTAAAGTATTTTCATGTTCATGATCACATTTGTTATACCTGAAATTGAATTTATACACATTAAAGAATTACTAGCAATGGCTGCTCACCTTACAGTTGAGATAGAGGCTAGGGCTACACTTTATTATCTCAGAAACATCTTCAAAGAAAAGTTAGAGCTTGTCTTTTGATTGGCTCGGCGTATCCTTTTGTGTATCTGGATTTTAAATGAAGACTGACACAGGAAATAGCTAGGGCCCCTTCCAATTTACAATATTTTTAAAAATCGGTTTAAGATTCTCAGGGAGAGTATCTGTTGTGAATTAAAAAAAAAAAACTTGTGAAATAAACTTAATGAAAGAAATGTTTGAGATGGTTGGGTGGAGATCCGCTGGCCGTCAGTCTTCCTTAGGTTGCAGCTGACGCTTCCCAGGCCTCATTCAAGTTGTCTGTAATTGAAGAGGAGGAGGAGGAGGAAGAGGAGGAGGAGGAGGAGGAGGATGTTCAGCACATATGTGGGGACACAGATGATGCAAAACTCCTTCAGCACGAGGTACAGAATGTAGGCCAGGTACAAAGACCTCACCACAGACACAATGGAGGAAGTCATGGTGTTCCATCACAGCAATAGAAACCCCAACCAAGACAGAGTGTAATAGACATAGTTTAAGAAGAACAGTTGTTATGAAATTTAATGTGGTGGGCCCAGGGCCCCCTGACAAATTATACCATGAAACAGATCTGGTATAAGTGAGGTTTATTTGAGGGAAGGGAGGAGAATGGGGACCTGGAGAAGGGGTAGAGGAAGACAGACAGGAACAGAGCCATGAGGGCAGAAAAGAGAGGACAGAGAAGGGCAGAGAGTGGGAGAGACAGAGAGGGACTAGTGGGAGGGGGGAGAGAAAGAGAAAGAGAGAGAGATTGATTGATAGATTGATTGATTTATATGCCATCTGCACTTGGCAGCAACAGGTAGCGCATCAGATGACGGCTTTGCTAGGTCCTTGGGAGGAGCCTAGTGATATATAACAAACAGCCAGTGCTTGTTCCTCATCAGCTCCATTGGGATAGGGAGATGCTGTGATCAGGGGTCAAAGGGCTCCTGTTCACTCCCATATCGAGAGCACACATCCACCCATTTCACACAGTTGATGGGCAAAGTGGTGTGTAGCCCATCGGTGGGGAGGGAAGTTGTCCGTCTATCTATGCTACGGAATCCTAAGCATCGTGACCACCCGCAGACTGAGTAAAGCCACAGTGTGCTAACACACAGCCTGCTGAGGCTCTTCGACCCCAACGCTGCTTAGGGGAATGTTAGAAAGAAAACAGGGAACACATTTAAGCTCAGTAAGAAGCCACTGCTCTTTAAAGCATGTTTATCGGATAAAGTTCTGCCTCAGAGAGAAACTCAGACAAGCATGGCTTCTGAGGTCACTAAACAGAAAAATAAAAGTCTCTGACCCTTTTCAAGTCAAACCCAGTGTCAATTCAGTAACCAAAAGTGTCTACTCCTTTAGAGTGACAAAAGTTCCAAAGGACATAAAAGTGTATTTTCAGAATCCTTGCTGCATCCAGGAACATTCGAGCTGCTGAAGCCTTTCCTCAATTCATGTTTCCACTCTGGTGGTTTCTGACCTTTCAGGGTCCAGGTCAAAGAGGGAAAGACCCCAAAAGGAGTTCCTGCCCCACAGCAATGGTACAAGCTGAACTCCCTCTCTCCTAAAATCCTACTTTTGAAGAGTTTGTGGAGGCCTCCTCAGGAAACGGTCCACAGTGTCTCATACAATGTCTGCTACGTGGTTTTGGTTTTGTTTTCCAGGTGACTGGTGGCATGCCTGCTGTTTCTCCAGGAATCTATCCCCCGCCCCCGAGCGCAACCTCCGCCGCCTTCCTCCCCCCACCCCATCCCACAGCCCCCCCACCCCCACCCCGTGTGTATATCCCGTTAGCATCCCACATCCATCAGGCTTGATTTGGACCTCTGACCCCCAGATCGATGAGCTGGACAATAAATGAGTGTGGTCTTTGTTGTGATACCAGGAACAAACACACACCCTTGTATGTCCCCAGCATTTCTCTACCTCCCGCCTCTATGTACAGAGGGTCATGACTGCACTCTGGCCAGTAGTGGTCATTGTGCTCCATTGCCAAGTCTTGGCCCCTAAAACATCCGTGGGACTTTTCTCGCCCTCTGGTGGTCAACTTGTAGAAAACCCAGCAGAAGATTCCCGGTCCCTTACAATAGCTTAGCCGATGAGTGAAAGGACCCTGAGTGCCCAGATGCCTGTGGGCCTAACTGCGTGACTTGCCCCTGTGAACAAGAAATATACCTTATTATGTATAGTGAGTCACTAAAATCTTGGGGTTTGTCTTGGTTAGGATTTTACTGCTGTGAACAGACACCATGACCAAGGCAACTCTTACAAGGACAACGTTTAATTGGGGCTGGCTTGCAGGTTCAGAGGTTCAGCCCATTATCATCAAGGCAAGAACATGGCAGCATCCAGGCAGGCTTGGTGCAGGTGGAGCTGAGAGTTCTGCATCGTCATCTGAAGGCCAATAGGAGAAGACTGGCTTCCAGGCAGCTAGGAGAAGGATCTTAAAACCCACACCCACAATGACATAATTCCTTCATCAAGGCCACATCCTCTAATAGTGCCATCCCCTGGGTTAAGCATTTTCAAGCCACCACAGGGTGTGATGGCTAATTGCCATGGTTAACTTGACTGTATTTAGAATCATCTAGGAGATACACCTGTGCGTGCATTTCCATGGAGAGTCAACTGAGGAGGGAAGTCCCACCCTCAAAGTGGGCAGCACCATCCCATGGGCTGGGGTACTAGACTGCATAAAAATGTACTAGACTGAATTGCACACTAACTTCATCCTTTCTACTCCCTGATTGCACTCAATGAGCAGCAGCCCCCAGTTCCTGACATCATGCCTTCCCTCATATTGGACCACACACTCAAACTGGAAACTGAAATAAAACCTTCATCCTAAAGTTGCTTCTTATTGAGTATTTGGTCATAGCAACGCAACTAGTGACTAATACAGACAACTTGTGTGAAGCTGCTATTGCTGACACAAGTCTGCTTGAGTGGTGAGAAATGCAGAAGAAAGCGCTCCAGTTGAGCTTGGCCCAACATCTTTATGGTGGTTCACGTCCAAGTTTACTCTCCAACGACAAATATTTACAAGCTCATTTCCAAATGGACTCCAAGGTCTCAGGCTTCAGGGACTAAGCAGCAAACAGTCCTCACTGTTGTTCACCTCATGTTCTCAGACAAGCACAATGACCCCGGTATCCTGATTCCAGTTTTCTGATCCACCTATTTCATGACACTTATTTATAACTTCTAAGTCAGTGCTCCTAGCACTTGGGGGGTGGTTTCTGGACATGGATGGGGTGCTGAAAGCTTCGAATCCCCCACCTAGCATGTTCCAGCAGAAAGCTAAAAAGGCAGACTTTTTCTCTCAGCGCTCATTTGATAAACATGTACCACCGTTCACATTTCTCTAGCCCTTGTTGGTGAGTTCTTGATATCAAATGGTTCCCAAGCATAATGCTGGAGGCCAACACTCCTAAACACAAGAGCTCCTGAGTGCATGTGTTAAAGATAGTTCACACAGGGAGAATATATGCAGCCAGTCAGTCAAGCATTTTATAGTGCTAAGTGGACCATCTATGTTAAATAAAGTGTCTTTAAGCAGAAATATCCAATTTAAAGCAAAACATGTGGGGCTAGTGTGGTGGTTTGAATAGGATTGGCTAATAGGAAATATTAAGGGGGGTAGCCTTGTTAGAGTAGGTGTGGCCTTATTGGAGGAAGTTCAGCTGTAGGGGGTTGGCTTTGAGGTCCTATGTTCAAGCTCTGCCCAATGAGGAGAAGACCCTCCTCCTGGCTCCTTCAGAAGCCAATCTCCTCTCGGTTGTCTTAGGATCAAGATGTAGAACTCTCCTCCAGCACCATGTCTACCTTCATGCTGCCATGCTTCCTGTCATGATGATAATGGACTGAGCCGCTGAAACCATAAGCCAGTCCCAGCTAAATGTTTTCCTTTGTAAGAGTTGTCTTACAATGTCATGATGTCTCTTCACAGCGATGGAAACCCTAAGACAGCTGGGGAGGTAACTCTATTCATAAAGATCTTGCTGTGCAAGCGTTGGCTATCCAGCACACTGTAAAAGCTGGGCATGGTCTTGCATGTCTGTAGGGCTAGCCAGAAAACTGGTACTCTCCGGGTTCAATGAAAGACCCTGTCTAAAAGCTAATATGAAGAACAATAGTGGAACTCCTAGTCCTTAGCCTTGACCTACACACACACACACACACACACACACACACACACACACACTACAGGATACTATTCAGAGGGGAGAGAGAGATAATGTATTGATTGGCTGAAGAAAATGCTGTGACAAGACACTCACAGGAACTAAGTGTGTGTTTCCTCCCGAGGTAGCCAATGCTCAGAGCAAATTCATTGGTCATAACTACAGTGGAAAATGAGAATTTGCTGTGCTCCACTTGCTGACAGTTTGCAATCAGAGAAAAGATGGCCTATCCTGGTTTATTTTCAAACTTACACTAAGCAGGACTTCCTGGGACTCATTCCACTTCAGAACTTCATCTTTAACCCTACAGAGATGGGTGAGTGGCCCAGCCTCTGAGAGTACAGTCCATCCCTCTCCAACTTCCTCCTTGGCATTGCCACTTGAATATTATCAAAATTCTGTTATATTATCAAAATGCAAATGAAAATGCCCTATATAATTTTCTATGTCATCTCCCAAACCCAGTCCTACAACCATTAACTCTTTCTATTTCTGTCATTAGACATGAAACCTTGGACGCCATCTCGCCCTCCTTAACCAATCCTTGACTCCACCCCCTCAGCCCCCAGAATAACCTCCTTCCTTTGTAGCCTTCTTACTACACCAACCAAATTTCCCATCATCCCTAGACAAGCACCAGCCCCTCCTTCCCAATGCCCCCTCGTCTTCCCTACCAGTTCAGTACTTTAATATAAGACTGACTTCCTAAAACACCCATCGTAAATGTCATATGGCTGATCTGATGTACGCTTCCACTAGCTTGCTTTGTCTTCTTCTCTGATCCAACAACCCCACACTTGTATACAGCCATTTGTCTTTCCTCACTGGGTGTTGAGTGGGTCTCTCAAATCCACAACTTTCAAACCAACGCTATTGTCTATTGTCCCTGGTTTTCCCATGTTCCTGAATGGACACAGTTAACTACCCAAAACTCTTCTACCACCACCAATGAGTACAGGGGAAATGTTTTTATAGTTCTATGAGATGTTTGTGGGTAAAGATTAACCTTAGACTTGCCATTACTTAGGACCACTATCTACCAGAAACTGGTAAGAACTGGTTAATGCAGTTACTTTAGCTGTTAATACATTGAACTGTTTATTCTTCATGACAATGCTATGGGGTTCTGTCACTCTTTACACTGTCCAGGTGAGGAAGCTGAGGCCCCAACACTATCCAGTTTAATGCTGTCAGCTCCAGCTGCCAATAAATTGAGCCAGTCTAATCATTATAGACTTCGGGGACCTTCAGAGACTCAGAGTAGCTCAGGAACTTTTGATAGGAATGAAGATTTTGTGGAAAGATATAACATAGCAGTCTCAATGCAAAATATTCTTACAGAGTTGAAGTCATGATGAGATCTTCATTTTGGATCCTGTGACAGATTTGTAAAAACCTGGAAGCAATCAGCTTTAAACCAGAAGCAATCTGTCCTTAGAAGGACAAGAACATAGGTTACCAGGCTAACTGAGCCAGCACTGCCAGTTGCCATGAACACACCCTGCCCAACTCCCAGACTATGGAGGCCCAAATCTCAGTGATTAAGTCTGTATGTGTATGTGTGAATGTGTGTACACCTATGATATCGATAGATCATTACAAGGTGAAGATAGACAAATGATAGGTGAGTAGGTAGATATAGTTAAATGACAGTAGCTAGATTATTGATAGATAAGTAAGTAGGTAATCTGTAGGTAGATAATTTGTATGTAGATCAATGTCAAGGTAGATAGAAAATTGATAAGCAGGTGATGAAAGATAGATGGATAGATAGGTAGATACATAGATACATAGACAGATACATAGACAGACATGTAGATATTTGATAGACATACACATACATGATTGATAGGCAGAAGATAGATAACTTATAGATCTCAGAGGATTGTGAAGGTTCATTTATACTTGGGCCAGGGAGTGGCATTATTAGGAAGTATAGCTTTGTTGGAGTAGGTATGTCACTGTGGGCGTGGGCTTTAATATCCTAGTTCTAGCTGCCTGTATGTATTCTGCTAGTAGCCTTCAGAAGATGAAGATGTAGAACTCTCAGCAACTTCTGCACCATGTCTGCCTGGATGCTGCCATGCTCCCGCCTTGATGATAAGGACTGAACCTCTAAACCTGTAAGTCAGCCCCAATTAAATGTTGTTCTTATAAGAGTTGTCTTGGTCATGGTGTCTGTTCACAGCAGTAAAACCCTAAGACAAGGGTAGACAAATAGATAACTGACAGGTAGATGATTAATAGATAATATTTAGATGGGTGAAAAATAGATAATAAGTGGAGATGATAGATGATAGATAGATCCTTGCATCTTTTGTTCAGTTTCTCTGAATCCTGGCTGATGCAAGGGCTTACCAGCATCATCGTGGCCAACATCCCTATCAGGATGAATACTCTGAAGCACTGTCTGAGGCCATGCTCAGTCTATGAGATTCTTTCTCTTCTCTTTCTTTCATGACTAACAGAGAAACTCTTCCCGACCTACAAATAAGGAAGTGACCCAGGAATCCCGAATCCCTCTTCCTGACCTACAAATAAGGAAGTGACCCAGGAATCCCGAATCCCAAAGGAGCCAGGCTTGGGACACTTATCCTTCATTCTGAGACTAAGACAAGGAATGACAGGCAAGGAGTGGAGCCCCCTGCCCTTATTTATCCTCACAGGAGGTCAAGAGTCAGCATCAGGAACAGATCAGGGGTTCTGTAAATATGGCACATCTGTGTTCATAAAAACCAAATTCCTGCATCTTTTGCCTCTGAACTGCTGACCTGCCTTGGCTTTGTTAAGGAAACTGCTCTGATTAGCTCTAACCAGCCTTGGGTTGGGGGTTACAAAGCCTCCAGGCAAGCTCACATGAAGACAGACAAATCAAACCACAAAAGGAGGGTGTGGTTTTTGTACAGGGTTTTTTCTTATTTATTGGCTTAACCCAACGCTTCTTCTCTTTTTTTAAACTTCCCTAAGGGCCTTGTATTCATACAAGAATACACATGCATGCCGGCACCTTCCTGAACCCGTAAAAGTTTAGTATGACCACACCCACAGGGTGCATTCCTGTGGCACTGTTTCCATAAATCCTGTGTGTCTGGAGGTAGGTGTCGCAGTCCCCAAGTAAAGTTTTACTTTCTGAGCCTAGCTTAGTTTTCTGTTTTGATTCTCCATTCTAGTAGGATGAGGGAGGCACAGTCCCACTCCTTTGCATGGAGACATTTTTAAGTCCTAGGAAGCCTAGACCTTGGAGGGGCTTTTCATCATTTCCTCCCTTCCCCTGAGACCCCCATGTTACTGACTGGCAGCCTCTTTCATGAGTTCTAGTCCACACGTAAGGACACAGGCCACATTTGCTGGTTTTAGCACCCTACACCCTCGGAACCAGCCTACTGCCTACTTGAACAGTGTGTGTGGTGAGGGGCGGGCAGGGGGCAGAAACAGATGAAAGAAAGAACTAATGACTTTAAAGAACGTCCTGCCCTCTGTGACATTCAACCCTCTGTGTGTTACATTCTTCCAGGCAAGGTGGTGACTGACTGAGCTGCCTAGCAGGCCTGGCAGATGGGGTGGGGGACTTGAGGGTGGGGGAGCTGGGTCGCTGCGCTCCGGGATCTTGGCAATGCTGGAAATGATCCAAAGTAGATCACAGATTCATATGTTTTCATTATATCCCAAATCTCTCAGTGTTAGCAATTCTTCTGGGCTTTGCCCAACAGTTACCTAGCAACACCCTGCGTCTCCGCCCCAAGTTGGAGCCAAGTGCCAGGTGTTTAAGAAGGACGGTTCAGCTCCTCTCTCTCTCTCTCTCTCTCTCTCTCTCTCTCTCTCTCTCTCTCTCTCTCTCCCTCTCCCTCTCCCTCTCCCTCTCCCTCTCCCTCTCCCTCTCCCTCTCTCTCCCTCTTCCCCCTCCCTTCTTCTCTCTCTCCCCCCTCTCCCTCCCCCTCCCTTCTTCCTTCCCTTTCCCTCACACATGCCCTCTCTCTCTTCCCCACATATCCCCTCCAGTCTCTTCTTCTCTTTTTGTCCTCTGCCTCCCTTTCTCTGCCTCTACCCCTTTCTAGGTCCCCTCTCTGCTTCCTGGCTCCCTTCTCCCACAAAACTTCCTTTTAGACTAGGCCTGTCACATGGCTTAATTGTTCAGGGGGACAACTCGGCAGGGTTGGCAGAGGTGCTTCTGCATGCATTATTATGCTGTTTTATAAAACACAAGACACTCCATGGAAGCATGAAGATATGTGCATAAGTGAAATATTGCTATGAAGATGGTACTTCCAGAGATAGACAGGAAGGAAGCAAAGAGGGAACAGGCTAGGCAAAGGTCAATCTCACGGAAAAGTCCTGCGGGATACATGGTTTCTGTGTGTTCCCCACCCCCCACTTCTCCATCCGGATCTGGGCCATAGGCTGCCCTGAGGACAGCCCCTTAACTGGTGAGAGCATAAAGACATGGGAGAAGGAGTTCCCAGGGGCACCAAGCAGAGCCTGGGCATTGACAGGCATGCCAGTACTCTGTCCACCAGACTGGGCAGGTGGGAGAACTCTGAAGCAGGGAGGGAAGGGCCCAGAATCAAAGGCTGGGAGTTGGGTGGCTATGTGTGCGTAACCAAAGCACAGAGAAGAAAGAGTTGATACAAACTTCAAACAAAGTGTGTTCCCCTCTGGTTCACTGAGATTCTTCAAGGCCTGATGTCAGCCCTGGTGTGACTTTATGAGTAATGGCTTCAGGCCAAGAACTGATCAAGTGTAAGAAGACCCCACAATGTAAATAGTGATTGTGAATAGGCACAAACATCAGCTGTCACCAGGACTTGGGGAAGAGGAGGGATTTTAGCTGAAATTCAGTGTGTAGGTGTTTAAGAGTCTACTGTGGATTTATGTTTATTCTAGTTTATGTGGTAACTAATTTAAGGGGAAAAAACAATCTCATAAGAACTTGAGGCTGTGGAGATACAGGTTCTGGATTACCGTTTCTGTAGTGTAACCATGGGGACCTGAGCTCAGATCCCTAAAACACACATACAAAGCCAGGCCTTGCAGCAAGCCTCTGTAACCCAGGGCGAGGAGGAAGGACAGCAAAGACTGACAGATACCCAGAACTCACTGGCGGGTCAGCTTAGCCTATCCATCTGCTCCAGGGTCAGTGAGAGAGCCCACTTCAAAATGGAGGAAGCTCAGGGTTGATCTCTGGCCTTCACACAGACATACACATACACACACACACAAACCCATGCATATATACACACATGTGCACACACACAAACACATGTGTACACACACACACCCATGCATATATACACACATGTGCACACACACAAACACATGTGTACACACACACAAACACAGGAACCCTTTCACCTCGTTTTGTGTGTTTGAAAAGGAACACTGTTTCTAGACAAGCAGTCAGGACAGGCAAGAGCTTATTACTTCTGGCTTGGAGGTGGCCTGTTTTCTACTTTACAGCAATGATACTCAGTGTGACAAGCAATACTCCAGAGCGGCCTCTGCTTCCCCTGACCAGTCACCAGCAGTCCAAATGCTTTGCTCCAACAGACTGGATCAGAAAAGTAGTGTGCAGCTCAGAAGTCTGCGTTTTCATGCTCAAACACACTGATGCTTGAGGAAAAGTTGTTAGACTGATTTAGAAAAACAGAAGGGCCAGTATTTGAGAGTAATGAAGATATTTGGTGGATATCTTCCATTGATATCCGAGATGCATCCGTTCATGTGTACCTTTGTCCAAATGCCTAGAACCCAGCAGCTTCAAGAGTTACCCTGAATGCTTACTATGAGTTACGATGGGCTCTGAGTAGTCATGCCACGTTGAGAGTTTCACATCCTGTGTTCATTAACACACCAGTTACTTCGGTGTGGGCCGCAGGGGAGGCTGTGCCTGGGATAGGAAAGTTACTGAAATTTCCATACTTCCAATGTTATTTCACTGTGAGCCCTAATCAGCTCCAAATTTTTTAAGAATACTCACACAGAAATAAATGGATGAAGGATGTCAGAAGCAACCTCAAACTCCATCATTCATAAAGACCGTGATGGCTTGTATATGTTAGGCCCAGGGAGTGGCACTATTAGGAGGTATGACCTTGTTGGAGGAAGTGTGTCACTGAGGATATGGGCTTTAAGACCCTCATCCTAGCTGCCTGGAAGTCAGTCTTCCACTAGCAGCCTTCAGAGGAAGATGTAGAACTCTCAGCTCCTCCTACACTATGCCTGCCTAGATGCTGCCCTGCTCCCACCATGATGATAATGGACTGAACTTCTGAATCTGTAAGCCAGCCCCAATTAAATGCTGTCCTTATAAGAGTTGCCTCGGTCATGGTGTCTGTGCACAGCAGTAAAACCCTAAGACAAAGATATATCACAGTTAATGATCTGTGAGCATCACTTCTGACTTGATCCACGCATGGGTCCCAGCCGTCCCTAGTGTCTACCTAAAGGGGCATACTAAATGTGCTATAAAGCTGTACATCTTTGCCAGGTGCCTGGAGCACAAGGCAGGAACTTCCAGCAGGAAGTCACTTCACATGGGCAGTCAGGAACAGAAAGGAACAAACATACTCACTCGCTCACTCACTCTCAGCTAACTTCCTCTATTCTTGCCCAGTTCTGAAACCCTTGCCAAAGAAGTGATACTGCCCCCAAGGGGATGGGTCTCCCTGCATCCATGAACAATCAAGACAACCCCTAAAAACACTCCCACAGGCCAACCGGGTCTGGAGGACTCCCTACTGAGGCTCCCTTTTTCAGGTGACCCTAGATTGTGTCTGCCTTGTTAAACTGAAAAGCATATAATGGGTGTGTTTTAGTATCAACAAGTACCATTCTACTTATAGTTTTAGTTTATTTTCTATCGCTTTGGAAGAAAAGCTTTGGTGGTTTGAATGAGAATGGCCCCCATAGGCTCATATAGTCAAATGTTTAATTTGCCATTGGTTGTGGAGGGCTGCGAAAATAATAAAGGGGATGGGGGTAACCGGCGTCCCACCAGAGCTCTGGTGCTCTGAGCAGGCAGACACAGGAGTCTGCCTGTGCTCTCCACACCGCCTGGGTGGGCGTCTGGCTGTCGTGAGCCATATCCCAGTCCAAGGAGGTAGTGCAAAGGAGACAACCCGGAGGTCCCTGGGCCTCACAGAGGCCAAGGACGGCAGGTTCTAGCTCCTGAGCATCAGATGCTGCTGGATGCTGCTGAAGAGCTGGGGGTGGGGGCAGGGCAGCTCAGTCCGCCCTGGGCCAAAGGGAGAAAGGAGGCAGGGCAGGGGAAGTGGCCACTTGGTGGTTCATGTGCAAGCAGGCATGGGGTGAGTGAGAGTCCTTGCTTGGGTCTGGCGGCTGAGAACGCTGGGCCAACATGGTAAGTCTAGATGAAAGGAGGCAATCCATGGATCCATGGTCTTAAGGCATTTTATTGTAGGAGAGAGAGAGAGAGAGAGAGAGAGAGAGAGAGAGAGAGAGAGAGAGAAGGGTAGAGGCCAACCATGGCCATGTGGTGAGAGGGGGAAGGGAGAGTAAAGACAAGAGTAAGAGGTTAAAAAAGAAGAGAGAAAAAAGAGAGAGAGGAGGGGGCAAACAGCCCCTTATATGGTGGGCTGGGCTACCTGTCTGTTCTCAGGTAACTGTGGGGCAGGGCATTCCTAGCTGTTGTCAGTTGACTGGGGGTGGAGTCCAGCCAGAATACTGGGAGCTTGGGGCATTGTCTAGCCACAGGATACTGGAGTGAAAGCTCATGGTGTAAGCCATCTATGTCTAGGGGTGTGGCTTACTATTCTGTCCCTTGTAGAATACTCTACTAGGTGGCCAGGAGTAAACTTTAATCGACCAAGAACACAGAGTACTTTTGACAGTCCAACAATTGGTGGGCTGATTAAGGTGTGGCCTTGAAGGAGGTGTGGTCTTGGAGGAAGAGGTGTGGCTCCGTTGGAGAAGGTGTAGCCTTGGAGGAGGTGTGGCCTTGGAGGAAGTGGTGTGGCTCTGTTGGAGGAGGTATGGCCTTGGAGGAAGAGGTGTGGCTCTGTTGGAGGAAATATAGCCTTGGAGGAAGAGGTGTGGCTCTGTTGGAGGAGGAGCTTTGTCTCTGGAGTGGGTTTTACTTTAACCTTTCAAAAGCCTACACCAGGCCCAGTCCTTTAATTCCACCCTCTCCTCAATCCCTTCCTTTCCCCTCCCTCTTCCCCCTGCCTCTGTCTCATAGATAAGATGTAAGCTTTCAGCTACTGCCCTGGCATTGTGGCTGCCTGCCTGCTGCCATGCTCCCTGACATGAGAGTCTAACCTTCTGAAACAGTAAGCAAGCCTTAAATTAAATGTTTCTTTTTATAAGACATCTTTGTCATGGTGTCTCTTCACAGTAATAAAAAATAAGACAACAGTACCACAGGCCGACCCAGTCGGGGTCCCTCAACCTGGGGAGAATCAGGGTTCTGGTACTCAGGTGGGTAAGGAGTTGGCGAGTGACAAATAGACACAAACACAACAGAGTGCTGAATCTGAGTGTAATTTCTCAAAGTAGGCATCAGACTTTTATAGTCATTACAGAAGATAAAAGGAAGTTAGATAATACAACAGCCAAGGTACATCGAGGTCATCGGATACGTAATGATTCTTTAAAAAAAAAACCCAGAAAAATGTGTACATGAAAATAGGCAGGAGCCAGGCAGTGGTTACAACTGAGATAAGGTCAGCCTTATCTAAGGTCAGCTTATTCTTAGAAGTCATGGTTGAAAGGCTTCATGCCCTAACCATAGTTCCAATTCTAGTCTATTGTATAACCTACCACCAGCCAGCCCTTAGTAAACACCCAACTATGCTAATCTTCTGGGCTAGGACGTATGCACCAGGGGTCCCATTCTTGCTAACCTTTCCGTGAATAATACAATACTCTAGCTCTTTCTTAAACCACAACCCACCTTCTTCCTAGACCATTGTAAATTCCTGTATATGGGAGTGACTCCGCTGTTACTCTAAGTATTTGTGGGGGAATTCCATTTACCAGAGGAGCCTACCAACTTCCTTCTATTAAGTAATGTAGTCTGCCATACATGACTGTAATGAGAATTCTAGGTTTACTTTGTTGAACTTGCCCTGGGATTATTAACTTTCATCTAGTAAACTGCAATGCCCGATTTCTTTCTCTATCTCTCTTTCAACACTGGAGGCAATTTGTCTGAATAAGTAACATTCTTTATGAAATTCCAAGCCTGGGGTCGGTTCAGCATTGACTAGGATTGATTGGAACACTGGTGGAGGCCAGGAAACAATATCCAATTTAACTTGGCTATTTGCAAATCATTCCTTGCGGGCACCTCTACACCTATAATAGAACAATACTGAAAGAAAGCACTCAAAAACCCTTCATCGACTATCGAAAGGAAAAATCTGGACCACATCTGTGTTAGGAGACACCAAGGACTTCCAGGAGACCAGTTTCCTTGAAACTTTGTGCCTCAGGACTGCGGCCAAGCTTTTGGACTTGTCACGCAGACTCCACTGGAGTGGGTATGGCACAACAGCTCTTCTTTCTAGCTACACTAGACGCTGCCTTCCATGCAGAGTGCCGCAGGCCAGCCTTGTACCAGCTTCTTCATGCCCTTAGTTGAATAGTTAATTTGCAAATCTTGTACACAGATTGGATGTTCCAAGCTCCACATGGGAGCCTGGCTAGAGTTCAGGCCTGTTGCTCCCTTCTGTCATCTTCTGTGGTGGTTTGAACAGGAATGACTCCGTAAGCTCATAGATTTGAATGCTTGGTCAACAGGGAGTGGTACTATCGGGATGCATGGCCTTGTTGGAGTAGGAGTGGCCTTGTTAGAGGAAGTGTGTCATGTAGAACTCTCAGCTACCTCTCCAGCACCGTTTCTGCCTGCATCCCAACATGCTTCCTGCCGTGATGATAATGGACTAAGTCTCTGAATGTAGGCCAGCCCCAATTACATGCTTTCCTTTATAAGACCTGCCTTGGGCGTGGTATCTCTTCACAGCAACGAAGGCTAAGACCCCTACATCCTTTCCTCTTTGTCTCTCTCCTTCTCCCTCTCTAACTCTGAAAAGGAGCCCTGCCTCCTCTTGCCTCCTGCTGACTCGGCTGTGCCCAGGGACAGACAAGATTCTGCAAGAAAAAAAAAAGATGCATTTTGTTAAATAAGTCAATAAATAACTCTCCAGTTTCTAAGCTACATTCTTGTGTTTTTCCTCATTTTTCTGAGGAAAACTTGAGTCTGTCCCTGTGGGAAAGTTGCCTGTCCCCACTGAGCCCCAGGACAGGTCTATCTTATTAGAAGGCATGACCAGGATTTGGGGAAGGGCACACATTGGCCAGTTCTTTGTGCAAGAAGAGAGGAGTCTGAGGCTGTGGCTCAGCGGTAGTGATCTGGCCCCAACACTGCATGCAAGGAAAACTAACAGAAGGAAAAAAGGTCCTGGCTATGGTGGCAGGAGCCTGAATTCCCAGCACTTGGGAAGTGGGGGCACCAGAATCACACAGTGTTGAAGGCCTGCCTGGGCTACAGCAAGCTCCACACTGGCTGGGGGTACAAAGCAAAACTCACAGCTAGCAGGGTGGACAGAGAGAGAGAGAGGGGTGGGGAAAGAGGGAGGGAGAGGGAGAGAGAGGGAGAGAGAAAGAAGGAGAGAGAGAATGAGGCAGGCAGGAAAGGGGGAAAGAGAAAGGGAATTGAGCTGGAGCTTGAGGAGGGGGCAGAAGAACAGGGGTGTGGGGAGGAGGCTGCATCCTTACTTGGAGCATCTGGCCAGCTCCCCCTCACCTCACCTGGAGCCGGGGTTATATTCAATTCCCTTTGCAGAGAGAGTCACCAAATGGTGCTTCCAGAAGTCTTCCAGCCTTTTCCGTTCCTTTACAACCCCAGACAAAATTCCGTTTCTACTGCAGTGGCTGGAGGCCACAATAAATACATCACCAGCAACTGCAGCTCCTCCTCGTGCTTCCGCAACCCTTGGGTCAGATTTAACCAGAAAAGCCAAATTAGCAACGCTCTCAGAAGGACGTTTCCCTGTGACCAGCTCATTTGGATGGCGAGGGTGGAATCCCACGGAAAGAGCAACATGTGTCTAAAATTGAAAAGGGATGAAATAAATAAATCACCCTCTCAGACTCAGGATCCAAATCCAACCACATACTTTCCATTCCATTGTGGCAGTGACAGTAATAAATGCCAAGGAGAGGGGGAGGGGAGAGGAGGGGAAGGGGATAGGAAGGAGAAGGGAGGGGAGGGGAGAGGAGGGGGAGAGAGGAAAGGGAAAGAGGGAGAAGGGAAAGAAAGGGGAGGGGAGGAGGGAGGGAAGGGAAGGGAAGGGGAAAAGAGAAAGAAACAGGAAAACAGGAAAGAGGGGACAGAGGAATAAGGAAGAGGGGATGGGAGAAAAGAAAAGAACAGAGACAGCGAAGTAAGGAGACAGAGAGAGCCAGGAAAGGGAAATAGGGAGACAATGAATAATTAGGTCACCCTGGTGGTGGTTTAGGGTCACAGGTGGCATCCTAGCCCCTCGCACCACTCCACAGACCTCACTTGCTCTGTGCCCCTTCACTCCCTCAGTGGTGGGACTTGTGAATCATCTCGGCACCCCCAGGTCTGGGATCTTCTATGCTGTCTCATGAGCCCACTGAGGGTTGACAACTCTAACTCCGAGTCACTGGAACTATTACTCCACGCTTGGCTTGCAGCTCTGGCTCTGAGTCCTGTGAGAGGGAGCGACATCTTAATCTTGGCTGAGGCTCAACACAGGTCTCAGGTCTTCCTTCTTCCCCCACCCTGGTCATCTCATACTGTGACTTGATACCAATGGCTGACCAGAGGTAAAGTCCACTCTGCTCCACAACTGCAAAACTAGACTTGGCCATATGCATCTGGTTCAGTGGGACACAGCAAAGATGGAAGCTGGGAGACTCTGGTTCGAGCACAGTGTAGCAGAGCTTAGGTGCGTACCAGAGAACAGGTGCCTAGCAGGCACCAGACAACAACTAGACACAGTTAGAGGAGCCATCTTGAGCCACATAGAAAAGACCAGAGAGAGCTGGAGAGATGGCTCCTCTGTTAAGAGCACTGGCTGCTCTTCCAGAGGACCAGGGTTCAATTCTGAGTGTGGGGTGTGTGTGTGTGTCTGTGTGTGTGGTGACAGGGTGTGGGAGAAGGTAAAGGTTTTATAGGGCAGAATAGAGAACTTTGGGGTTGAAAGATTCCATCTGCCAATCTGTCCCCTGCAGCATGAACATTGTAAATACCAATGCGGGTTGGCATGTTGATCTTCCCAGGAGCTGCCCGTGCTAATTGCCTGCAGAAGATCTTATCTTCATGTCAGCTTTCCAGTCCTGAGCTTGTCAGCTCACCTGAGGCCTCTGGGTCATTAGGCCTTCATCTCTGTCTCCGTAAACGCGGAGATTTGACTTCAAAGGAGGCTCCCTGGATTCAGAACAGAGCATCCTGAGTTAGGAACCACCATAGGCCTGCATTGGGAGATAGAGCAGGCAAAAGGGACATAGAGTCCCAGTGTTCAGACTGAGCCGGGAAGGGCCAGTCTTGTCCTCAGAGTCCCGATAAGTATTGTTCACTGTAGGAGTTAAACCTGGCTCTTTTTCCCAACCCCATGCCTACTCCTGGAATAATGAGTCTGAGACTATTTATTATGAAATGCCTAGACCGTAAGCTTTGGCTCATTAGCTGACTAGCTCGTAACTTAATTAACCCTTTTAAACTATTTTATGCCTATCATGTGGTTAGTTACCTCTCCTTCAGCCCTGGACCGCTTCTTCCCCTGTATCTCCCTCAGTGTCTCCCTCAGCGTCTCCCTGAGTTCATCTACCTGCTGGTTTAGGTCTGTCTGTCTCTTCTCATAGCCTGTCTCATCTCTCTTTTATACCCTTACTATTTCCCAGAATCCTCTCACTTCCTGCCAGTGTCCCACCTCCTATTTTCTGCCTCAGCTCATTGGCCTTCAGCTTTTTTATTGATAGGTGATGCTTATAGAAGATTCTTTCTATGTTACAGTTCACAGTCTGAGAAATCCACTCCATACACAAAGCTGTCCCTGCCACACTGCACTGGCCGCCCGTGTGTATGTGAACACACACTTGTACACACTTGCACGCATGCCCCAGCTGACACAGGCATGTGTGGCCAGAGCACTTTTGGTCAGTTCAGTGCCTCCAGGGAGCAGCACCCTGGTCCAGTACTGTGAAAGCAGACTCTGGGGCAAACGAGGCTGTACAAGTTCTTCCTTGGGGTCCTCAGACCGAAAGAACAACATAAACCCCCTTTGTCTCCATTTAAGGACCAGGTCTGATTTCAAAAAGAAGGTCATCAGCACCAGCTCCAGGAACAGACAATAAAATCCAGAAACAAGGTCATAGAACCCACTCCCAAAGAACAGCCTGAGGCTAACAACAAAAATGGGGAGCTATCTTATCTCAGAATGGGCCATCCACACTGGGCCGCCCTATCTCATCCTTTGGTTAAATGTTCACGCATAGGAATGCAGACCTCTGACCACCTGTGACCCCCCTAGCACCCACCAATGAAATTTGAGATTACCTAATTCTTCTAGAGAGTTCCCCAGGTTCCCTATAAGAAGGCCTGCGAGCCTTTGTCTGGGGTCGCCAATTCAAGAAACTAACCATGCTTGTTTCTGCAGAATAAACGCTCTTTGTCTTTGCATGCTATCTGAATCTGGGGTCTTCCTTCGGCGATCTTCAGACCCTTACAAGACACAAGACCCTTAGGCAGAGTGTTTATGAGATGCTGTCCTCCTGAAGATCACTTGAAGAACAGCCAGACCACTTCTGGAAGACAGGGACCCTGCCCACACTGGGCAGATCCAAGTCTAAGGACTGAGAATTGCTCTTGTCCCCCTGCAGGACACAAGAAAAGTGGTGACAAATGTTGACACTCTATACCGTTTACCTGATACCTTGCCACGCTGTTCCCAGGGCTCAGGAAAAGATACTCCCGTAGTGACACAGGAATGTTCTAAGAATATGTTTTCACTTTAACCCCATAATTAAATTTAATTAATCAATTGTCCCAATTAATTAATTAGATAATTAATGAAATAAATTGATGCATTTAATTAATTAAATAAAATTAATCAATTAATTGAAATTAATTAAGTTAATTTAATCCCCAAGTCCCATAGCTGACTATGATTTGCCTTGTGCTCTAGCACACGGGAGCTGCAGACAGTTTCTGCGATTGCATGACATTTGGAATTCTGGGAACTTTTCAGAGAGCACAAAAATGCTAGGTCCCTGAGTGGCAGGGTTGGTGGTTGGTGGTCATTTGGGGGCAGGGTTGGTTGTGGTTCGTTAGTTGTCTTGTTCAACGAAACAAAAAGAAAAAAATAGAGTCTAGAGCCTCTCTCTCTCTCTCTCTCTCTCTCTCTCTCTCTCTCTCTCTCTCTCTCTCTCTCTCCCTCTTTCCCCTCTACCCTTCTTTCTCTCTTACAGGGGTAAAATGCCGGAGATGGGGGGTAAAGGATGGGAAAGAAAAACCCACAGAGTAACAGAGACCAGCTACACACCCCCATGTGCGCTATCTTGTTATGCTGAACTAATCATCAGCCTGAGGTCTCTCTGCCTCCAGCTGTCCCAGCTGTCACCCTTACTTCTGTCACACCCTGCTGGATTGCTCCCCTAAGGTGTCCCCTCCCCCCTCCCCCCACGTAAAGGCTGTTTCCTCAGAAGATTGGAAACCTAAAGATGACCGCATAGCCACACCCAGGGGACCACGCCCCCTCTGATGCTAATTCATCAGACCTACAGTCATTTCCCCTTCTCTAGCTGGAATCATGGTCGCATTCTTCCCAAGGAAGGGGGTCCTCTTGGCTCTGGCTATCTGAGCCTTCTTGTATTTTACTTACTTTATATGACTCCCATGCACCTGCATGTTAATAAAATCATCTGTTTTCCTCTTGTCTGTTGTTGGTTTACTTTGACAAACTCAATTATCAAGCTTCAAAGAGGAGGGGAAGTTCCCCCCCCCCCCCCCCCCCCCCCCCCCCGCGCACTCACTGTTAGCTACTGCTCCGTGCATTAGACCCCTTACAAGGCCTCATATGTAATTATATGCTCTCCTTGGCCAGGATCTCATTATCCGCTCTGCGCTGTTGAGAAAGGTGGTGTTGGGCTTGAACTGACACGCTGGGTTATTTCATCTACTCTAACAACACATAAGATACAGTTAAGGGCTGAAGAGGTTGCTCAGAGATGAAGAACATGTGCTGCTCTTGCAGATTTTGTTCCACCACGGTACCCACATGGTCACTCACAAACATCTGCAACTCCAGTTTCCCAGGAATCCAACAGGTGTCACCTTCTGACCTCTCATGCATTGCACATACAGTGTACTTAGGTAAATACAGGTAAAACACACATGTGCATGAAATAATCAACGGCTGGAGAGATGGCTCAGTGGTTAGGAGCACTGTCTGCTCTTCCAGAGGTCCTGAGTTCAATTCTCCACATCCACATGGCGTCTCACAACTGTCTGCAGCTCCAGAGAATCAAACATGCTCTTCTGGCTTCCACTGGCACCAGGCACGCACATGCTTCATAGACATACATGCAGGCAAAGTAGCCATTCAGTTTTTAAAAATACACAAATGGGCTGGAGAGAGGGCTCAGATGTTAAGAGCATTGTTCTTACAGAGGACCTAGGTTCAATTCCCAGCACCCACATGGGAGCTCACAACTGTGCCCTCATTAGCCACCAGGCACACACACAATGCAAATATATACATATGGGAAAACATCCATCCACACAGAATAAATAATCCGAAGAAAATCTAATACACGGTAATAAATAAATGCTAAACAATTTAGGTTCATAGCCCACAAGGAAACACGGCAGATCCCCGTTCTCTGAAGACTCGGTTACACTAATATTCACAATGCAAAGCATTGTTGTAGGCCTGGGGATGAGCTCAGTTGGGAGAATGCTGGCCTAGTATGAGCAAAGCCCTAAGTTCACTCCTAGCACCTGAAAGCATGCATGGTGGTATACATTCCTACAACCCTATCAGAAGCCTGAGCTCATTCTTGGCTATACAGGAAGTTCAAGCTTAACCTGAGACATGTGAGATCCTGTCTTTAAGGAGGGTGCTCACAGCCAACCATTAGACTGAGCATGGGGACCCCAATGGAGGAGATGAAGAAAGGACTAAAGGAGCTGAAGGGGTTTGCAACCCCATAGGAAGAACAATAATATCAACCAACCAGACCCCCTCCCAGGGATCCCAGGGACTAAACCACCAACCAAGGAGTACACATGGCTCCAGCTGTAGCTGCATACGTAGCAGAGGATGGTCTTTTCTAGCATCAATAGGAGGAGAGGCCCTTGATTCTGTGAAGGCTCAATTCCCCAGTGTAGGGGAATGCCAGGGCAGGGAGACAGGAGTGAATGGATGGGAGAGGGAGTACCCTCATAGAAGCAGGGGGAGGGGGAGGGGATAGCAGGGTTCCAAAGGGGAAACTAGGAAAGGGGATAACATTTGAAATGTAAATACATAAAATATCCAATATAAATAAATAAATAAATGAGCCAGGCATCTGGCACTGGTGCTGCATACCTTTAATCATAGCACTGGGGAAGCAGAGGCAGGCAGATCTCTGAGTTCAAGGCCAGTCTGGTCTACAGAGTGAGTTCCGGGACAGCCAGGACTAGACAGAGAAACCTTGTCTCAAGAAAAAAAAAGAAAAGAAAAGAAAGAAAAGAAACAAAAAATTTAGACAGGCAGACATAGTAGTTCATGCTTGTAATTAAACACTAGAGAGGACAAGGATTGCTACAAGTTTGAGGCTAGCTTGGGCTACATAGTATGATCCAGGTTAGTCTGGGCCAAAGTGAACCCCTGTATTAAAAGTAAGGAAAGAAAGAAGGGAGGGAGGGAGGAAGGGAGGGAAGGAGGGAAGGAGGTAAAGAGAGAGGGAGGGAAGGAGAGGAGAGGGTGGGAGGGGCCGTGGGTGAAAGGGGAAGAACAAAGGAAGGGAGGGGGTCGCTAAAGCACAATGAGGAACTGGGGTACTTGAGGGAGACCGGTTTCACATACATTTTATCACAGCATATCATTAAAATGAGTGTATTTTACTATTGCTTACTGTTGTTAATCTCTTTTTTTTTTTTACTATTTTTTATTAGATATTTTCTTTATTTACATGTAAATTTCTCCATTCCCAGTTTCTCCTCCAAAAAACAAAGAAACAAGCAAAAACAACAAAAACAAACCCCTGTTGCTTCTCCCTCCCCATGCCTGCCACCCCGCCCTCTCCCACTTTCTGGCCCTGGCATTCCCCTACACTGGGGCACAGAACTTTCACAGGGCCGAGCTCCTCTCCTCCTATTGATGATCAAATTGCAATCCTCTACTATACACATGCTGCCAGAACAATCAGACCCCTCCATGTGCAGTCCTTGGTTGGTGGTTGAGACCCTGGGAGCTCTGAGGGTACTAGTTAGTTCATATTGTTGTTCGTCCTAAGGGGCTGCAAACCCCTCAGCTCCATTGGTCCTTTCTCTTAACCTGCCTGATTCATTACTTAAACCTTACCATGCGTGTGTATGAATCAGAGTCATGTAACATACACAGGGTTGGGATTGCCTTCAGGCACACGGGGCAAAGGACTGGCTTGGCATCCCTCTGGTGTCCCTCTGGATGGGTGGCTTCTGCATCACTGTCACTAGAATCTGGTTTAGGCAAACTGATTCTAGCCTAGCGCAACGCAGGTGACACACCCTGTCACTCCTGCAGCTTCTAAACTGCCAAGCTCCTGTTAATACAGGAAGCCCATGCTTTCCTGAGTCTCCTAAGATTAAATTGTAATATTCAGCACCATTGTGGCCAGGAACACAAACACAGAATGTATGTGCAGAACTATAGCACAGTGTGTTATTAGGAACTGGTCAACATCACAGTCCAGAATCTGCTTATATTTATTAGATGGCCACCAAACCTCAAATAATATTCAGATCCTCCCAAATTTATTACAGTAGTCAGCTAGAAAAATATTCTAACCACGGGCCTCTGTAGGATTGTGAAAGGCAGCCTTTTTTTTCTGGCTGAACTAGGTTTAAACCCTGGAGACCCAGCAGATAACTGCACGGAACAGAAGGAAGTTTGCCACGCTGCAGCTCCATAAATCTGTGGCCATCAGTCGGTAGGGCAACACCCCAAGCCCCTGGTATTCTGTCTGGACTCCACTCCCACAGTTACCTGGAAACAGCCAGATAGGCCTGGCCCACTATAAAAGGGGTGCTTGCCCCCTCCTTCTTACTCTTACTCTCTTGCTCCCCATCTCTCCGCCTTCCCTTCCCCCTTTTCCTCACGTGGCCATGGCCATGGCCGACCTTCTCTACTCTCTCCTACTCTCTACCTTTCAACAATAAATGCCTTAAAACCATGAACTGCCTCTTCTCATCAGGATCTGCAGTGCTGGAGCAGTGGAGCAGTTCCTCCTCTAAAGAGCCAAGGCTAATCTCCCATGGGAGGCCTCCCTGCTCTCCCAGACATAGCCTCCACCAACCCAAGCAGCCAGCCACCTAGCAAGCCAAGCCAAGGACTCTCTTTCCCAGGAATCAGCCGGAGCTCTCTCCTCCTGCCCTTTTCTCTTTGCCCCGGGGGCCAGAGCCAGCTCCACAGGCCCCTACTCCGTTCTCAGCTCTTCCGCAGCATCCAGCGGCGGCGTCTGTGGTGCCCGAGAGTTGGAGCTCAACTCCAGTAGGTGGGGGCACCTCAGACTGTGCTTCCCCATCCCCACACGAGGTCCTAAGGCTTCTCACATCCCCAAACCCCGCCCAGCGCAGCTTGGGGTGAGTGCAGTCAAACTTCCCGCCTCCATGAGCAGCCCTATCCCTGTGGCGAGCCGGAGGCAGGACACCATTTTAACCCACAGGCCTCTTATGAGGCTCTAAATATACCTACTTTAAAATAGGTACGTTTTCTACTTTCCTGCTTTAAAATGTAATACCTATCTGACCTGTTTGTGGCTGCCTCCGAAATGTTCATTGCAGTTCTGGGATTGGCCACCAGAAGGAAGCAGAGTTCCACGGTGGCAGAGGAGAGCTGCCGTTACCCAGGGTCTAGAAGAAACTCTCCCAACAAGTGATGCACGTGGTGGGTAGAAACTACTAGAAACTCGTTGTTTTTGCTTAAATAAGAGAAGTTTTTCTCTTGTGTTTATTGAACAAACTTTGAGTGCTTGCCATGTGCAAGAAAGAAGACAAACTTGTATGTCCCCAAAGCTGGGGTTGCCCACAGAATTCTCATTGGAGTCTCCGCTTCCTCATAAGCACATATTATTCTTTCAAAAATAAAATGATCTCATACCTATAAAATCCAGGCACCTTACCAGATCCAAAGCAGCAGAGAGGATCCACACAGCCAGTACCCTGTAAAAACTTTACATGCTATGCACTGGGGGCAGGTATATCATGCATTACTAATGTCATCCAACTCCAGGACACTCCAGCAGAACTGAGAGGAGGGGCTGCCCCAGATCACTTGTTAAGCGTGTTGTATCTTTGTCTAGTAATTAGAGGAAAGGGCAAAAATCACACTAGCGAAGATGCTGGAAAGTAGCGTCTCTCTGGATACCAAAGACAAAGGTCATAAATCATATGCAGGGATAACCAAAGATGGCTCTGAGCTACTGAGAGACAGGCAGGCACAGAGCAGAACACAGATGAGCCAGTTCTCCAAGGCCACACTGCAGAGTACCACAGACCATGAAGCTAAAACATCAAAGTTTGTCTTTTCACAGCTCTGAGTGAGAAATCCCAAGTCAAGGTGTTGGCTGTGGCGACTTCTTCTGAGAGCTTCGCTCTTTGGCTTGTAGAAGGTGACATTCCTGCATCTGCCTACAGTTGAGTCTGCAGACACATCTCTGTCCTGGTTTATTCTTATTATTAAGAGTTAAGACAAAAGAAGACAGCTTCCTTGTGTTTTTATTTGTAAGTAAAACTACATATGATGGCCCAGAGAATATGTATTAGTCACCTCAACAGAACCTCAGCATATGAATACCCAGACTGGCTAGTTCCAATGACAATGCAACAAGAGGGCTCATGTGTTTTCCAGGGTGTGTGCTGTGTTCTTGTGTGTGGCTAAGGGCATATTGAGGCATAGCCCGTCTTAACTCCAATGCACCAATTTGGTCCCACCAAACCCCACTGGTTTGAGAATAAGAGGAGGTACAAAAAAGCTGCTTCTGCCTCCTCGCCCTCCTCCCTCTTCCTCTCCTTCCCCCTCTTCCTCTCCTTCCCCCTCCTCCCCCTCTCTCCCATCTTCCCCATCTTCCCACCCTTCCTCCTCTTCCCCCTCCTCTTTTGCAGCCATAGACAAAGCTGAGGTCAGCCAGGGACAAAGAGCTAGACAGAGAAGGGTGTGATGAGCTGGCATGATTCTGAAACTCTGCCATTTCCAGGCTAATTATGCACCCACTTCATCATTCATCGAAAGAAATGCTTGTATTAAAAACAGAACAAACAAACAAAAAACGACTCTGAGCCAGGCTGGCACTAGAAACAGAATAAGAAGATAAGGTCCCTGCCTTTGCTGGATACTCTATCAAGGGCAAGCACTCAAATATGACTTTAGAAACAACATTGTCCACACGTTTCTAGAAGCAAAGCAACAGGAATATGTTTGAGTCCCAAGAAAGGGACAATTACTCTTTACCCACCTCCCTAAATTGACTCCCACTTGGTCTCTGACAATTTCCTTTCCTTTCATGAGAACGTAAACTTTCATAAAAGATGTGATTTAGAGAACTGGCTATCTCTGATAGGAGCAAGAAAATGCAGGAGCAAATGCAGCCATTGAATTCACAGGGGAGGGGGTTTGGTGTCTATGGGAGGACGACTAATGCAGCTGGACTCACAAGTCCAACCCTACGATCCTCTCTCGAACACTCTTCACTTCTGGTTCCCCTCACGCCCTCTGCAGCCAATCCAGGGCATCAGACAGAGCCCCAGTGTTTATCCTGTGTTTCAAGGGAGCTGTGTAAGGAGAAAGAGAAAATGACTCCCGTCTTATTGTGAACTGGGAAACTATTCCCTCCTGAGCCCCCAGTCAGTGCAGTAGGGCAGCTCAGCCTGCTCCTCCAGTGGCTAATTAGCCTCTTTGCAAAGAGCAATGGGTAAGACCAGTGAAAGTTCAAGGAACCTTCCAAAACCCTGCCGTAAACGTATCGAGTCATAGTTGTGTATGGTGGAGCACACTTTTAATCCCAGGACTCAGGAGGCAGCGGCAGGTGGAACTCTGAGTTCGAGGCCAGCCTGGTCTACACAGTCAGTTCCAGGACAGCCAGAGCTACAGAGAGAAACCCTATCTTGAGACACCAGGGAGAGTGGGGGAGGTCGAGTTGAAGGTGTTTTTCCTTCACATTCACCCTACTTGGAAGAGATAAAGTCATCAGTTTGAAGGAACACATGAACAGGAGCAAGGGGATGAGTAAGGACAGCAGGTGGTGATACCCTCACTTGGACCTCAGGAAAGGAATGGTGCCTAGCTGTGCTGGCAATGATGCCACCAACCAGTCACCTGACCATGCAATGTGTACTGCAAGGGACTCACCAGCAGAAAACGTGCTACTTTGGGTCTAAAATTCAACATGGTCCAGTGCTCAACATTGCTCCCTTGAGTTGCAGCCAGCCAGCCAGCTACAGTTCTGTGCCTCTGCAGCTCAGCCTGGTGCTTGTAGCAACTCTCCAACTAGATTAGATAACATCTGACCTGTGTGATGGCATTCTTTGCCTGTGTCAGCAAAGTGCCACTGCCCTCAGGAAGTCCTCTTTGAATTCAGCTGAGGTGTCCTTGCCCTCTGTAACCTGAGTATCTGCATGCATCTCTATATATTTCATATATACATACATCTATAACATATCATAGATATACATATGTCTATATGTATTTCATATATATATATATACACATCGATATTATTTTATATATATCTACATACTGAATGATGTGGATATGTGTTCTGAGTCAATGTGAATATTTAAGATCAGAATCAAAGAACCCGTGATGGCCAGTGGCTAACTATTGAGGGAAATTGTAGCCAAGGAAACTGACATAGTTTATTAAATTATTGTTACGGATGCTTCTGACATGGTACACTCATGGTGATTCTCCATCTAATCCTTACCAATCCTTGAAGCAGGCAGACATCCCTGACCCTGCATAGCTGGTCTCAATGCTGTGGTCCCATTGATCCATGTGTTTATTCTGGTTTAGGCTAACTCTCTTCCAGTAGGGCAAGGGGAAGAAGGAGAGTTTCCTAAGTGTTACTCGGGACACACTTTGCATGGATGATCTGAGGGCGTGCTCAATGAGTTACCTGGGTACTTTTGGCACCATGTGGATATAGCCAAAAATCACCAAACATAAGCAAAAAAAAAAAAAAAAAAAAAAAAAAAAAAAAAAAAAAAAAAAAAAAATCACAAAAGCAGCAAGTAGTTGACCTAAGCGGGTTATTTGCATTCTTCTCAATGGGTTGCCCTAAAGATGAGATTGCCAAGCAGGGCAAACATTTGTCCCAACATCTGAGCATTCAGCACCCGCGGGCCTGATGCAGTCCTCGACAACGGAGCTCAATATTTCCCAAAGCTCACCTCAGGCAGGGACACATCCGCTACAACTCCAAGGAGGCCCTGGACAGTGAGTGGGTCACACAGATGGTGAGAAACTCAGGAACCCCAGATCTGATCTCGACGCAACCAAAACCTCGGTTCTTGCTTAAAGAAAGCCCTTTGCATAGGGCGGGGTGGGGGGGGGAGCGTTGGGGAAGGAGGAGTTAGATAAAGTTAAAACTGCATGACTGTGGGGCCAAGAAGAACACAGACGCTGCTCCAGGCAGCGGCCACATCGAGAAAGCTAAAATGGTTTCAGAAAAAAGAATTACACTGCAACCCTCCTTACCCCGGGACTCTCTCAAGGCCCCATTCCACGCCACCTTCAACACTTCTTCATATCTAGCTAGGCAGAGCTGAGAAGTTGGCAACTCTGAAGGTACAGCAGAGTCCACTGCTGCCTGTAGGGGGCGACCTTACTCTCTTCCCCGCGGAGGACTCACCGCTGGGACAACCTCTTTCCCAGCCTTGGGAGGCCCCCCGCCCCCCGCAGTCTAGACAGGTTCTGCTTTCGCACAGCGGTTGGGAGCCCTTACAGGAAAGCCACAGCAGTGGTGGGGCAGAAACAATCTTCCCAGCTGTCTCTCCTCCTATGGGAATTAAGACCATGCAGTTGGGAAGCCCTTCTTCCCAGCAGCCTCTGAATTATAGGAGACCCCAGGACATCTGTACGGGGTGGGGGTGAGGGGCATAGAGGAGGAAAAGCCTGAGGATACCAGCTGTGGGCACAGCCCCGATCTCTAGGAGTAGCGGAAGTCTCTAGGCAGGGGGCTTCTGGTAACTGAGGCAGGATGGAGAAATGGAGGGATGGTGGGGCACGGATGAGAGGAAAGAAGAGTGCGGAGAACAGACTGCTGCATTTAAGGATCTATTTGAAGCCTGTGCAGTGGAGACCTGACTGAGGTCAGAGGGGCTGGGGAATGCAAAGAGGGTGTGAAAGATGGTGTCGGATTCTCTGGGACAGTGACAGGAACTGCCTCAGCTAGCACTTGTACGCCATGTTCCCAAAGCTCACCAGACAGCAGAGAAACTAGAGCAAAAGTCTGAGCAAAGCTTGGGAGTTAATAAAGTCTCTAGGAAGGTGAGTGTGTCTGCCTGGAATCGCAAGCATTGTCGGTCACTTGGGAGCACCTCGGTCACATGGGAGCACCTCGCTCTCTTCTACGTCTCACAGGGAACATGGCAAGTCCACAGGAGCTCTTTCAGGATAGGTGAACTGGAAAGCCGGATCTGCAGTTAAGAGCGAGCACTATTCTCTAGAAGGCTCCAAGTTGGGTTCCCATCCCCAAGGCTCACAACCACCTGTAGTTCTAGGAGATCTGACGGATACATAGTTAAGAAATAAAAATGATTTGTTTAAAAAAAAAAGAAATGGGATTAAGGCTAATTTCAATTTACTAGCAAGGAACCAAATACTTGAATATATAAATGCCATTTATATCCCAGGATGTCTAACCCTCAGGCCAGGGGCAGCTGTGGGTCAACACAAAATCCTAAACCTACATAAAATGCGGTAAGGAAAGGGTTTTTTGGTTGGTTGGTTGGTTGGTTGGTTGGCTGGTTTGGCTTTGGTTTTTGGTTTTGGTTTCTGTTTTTTTGTTTTTGTTTTTGTTTTTGTTTTGAGGTGTTTTTGGTTTTTTGGGTTTTTTTGTTTGTTTGTTTGTTTGTTTTGCATTTTTAAAATAACTGGATTGTGCTTTTCTTGAGCTTGAATGTTGCAGATTACAACACAGCTGAAGCCGAAAGGGTGGACATAATCATTTTTAGTGTTTACACTTCAAAGTCTTCAAGGTACCTGTAGATGCTAAAGTGCATCCCAACTATTGTGAAGTTTCCTTCCCTGGGGAGACATAGACAGGATTCCCCCTCCCCATGAGGTCCACCCTGCTCAGCTAAAAAGTAGGTTAGGGCCCCTCAGAGAGTGTGGATGGAGGGGTAGGCGTTTACTGCAGCCAGCATGACCAGCACGCTTTGACCACGATGGCTTCCCAGCATGGATGATGAAGCCCCCCCCCCACTGTGGCTTCCTAGAGGGAGTCCCTTTCATCTCTGTAACCTACAAATCTACTAATCCCAAGGTCAGGATGCCTCTAGCAATTAAAGCAGAATTTCAGACGAGTGGCTGGGAGGAGTAGGTGACTCTGCCACCCCCTCTGCTCCGCCCCCAGAGAGAAGGGCAACCGTCTATAAAGCGCTGTAATGAGGGATTCTGGCGAGCAGGTACAGCTGATCTGATGGAGCCGGCAGCTGTTCTGACCCAAGGTTCCCTGACCTCGTTCTACAACATAAGCTAGCATCGCAATGGGGAAGAAAGGAATTGAGGAGTCAAGCGATGTTCAAGAAGCCAAGAGACACTAAAGTTACTGAACTGCTGTGTCTGGAGGTGGACTCAGTGCCTGTTGCCCATAGCCAGGTTCAGCTCCACCAAAGTGGTAGGGGGTGCTGTCTGTAATTACAGAGTAGAGGTTCTGAGCCTCTAGTCTTTTTCTAAAGATGCCTGAAAAAGAAACTTATCTTGCCAGGTGGTCTGTGTGTTTACTTTGAGCTCATGCAGTGTTATGAAATAGCAACTAAGCACAAAATTCTGCTGGAGGAAATGAGGCTGGAGAATTTAAACGCTCCTACTTAAGTGCAAGCAAATGGCATTTCTGGGTCTTCTGGAGGAGACAAGGTAAGCCACTGTCCTCTATTAAAAGAAAAAAAAAGTTCCAAGCACAATGGCTCCCTGGTGATTGGATGAAGCTCCTACTACAGTCCTGCTTCAGGGACTACAGCACCCTAATGTCAGTGGCGACCTTTAGTGACATTTAAGGAGTCTGTTGTGAATCATACTTTGAATCCTGACCAAAATTAGCTGAGATTTAGCTTCATAGATGAACCTCATAGTCTGATTTTCAGACTGCTGGTCAAACAACAATCTTCAGGGTACCTGTCATGTGTCTGGCACAGCGGCGATTAATGCTAGGGAGGTAAAAAACCAATATGCCAAGGGCCCCACTCCAGAAGCGTCCCCACCTAGAGACAGGTGAACAGGTCACCACAGGACAAGGAGATGCGTGTTAGAGACAGAATGAATGCCAGGTAAGCTAAGAATAAGGCACCAACCAGGTGAGCCCTCAGAGGCTCCAGCAGGCAGTGGAATTGTGTTAGGTTCTGATAGACCAATCAGAGTTGGTCACTGTAGAGGAGGGTGCTCCAAGTAGGTAGACAGCCTGCCCTAAAAGCCATGATACTTCAAAGCACACCAGAAGATGCCATTTGACTTGTTCCTTGACAGTCCCCTGAGGAGGAGAAAAACATCCCCACATCGGACACAGCCTGTCCCTTATATATTCATGAGATTTCTATAAAAATGGTAAAGCTTAAAATATGAAGAGGGGCACCAGAGCCCTTTGAGAATCAGTTACACACAGACACACACACACACACACACACACACACACACACACACACACACACCTCTGACTCCTCCCCTTGCCAAGATATCTTCTCCAAAGGAAACAAAGTATCTCAATATCAGATAAGGGTCTGATGCCTCTCCCTAACCCTTCCTGTGCCTCCCCACTTGGCGTTTCTTCCCAAACATTACAAGTCTTTTCCACCAGAAGATGCCACCAGGGAGTGAAATGTCACACTGCTTAGCCTACCCATGCCCGGCACCCAAACATGCTAGACCTGCACACACTCCTATGCAGGCGACTGGCTTTTGTTTCCTGACACTCACGCGTATGTGGGTGTCTTCTAGCCCAGAGGTATTTCCCCCCGAGTCAACTAGCCCCATAGTGACTAGGGGCTGTAAATAGAATATTCCATCTGGCCTTAACGCAAGTAGGAGGCTTGCTCGATGGAAATGAGCCGAGGCCAACAACTGGTATCTCAAACAGGTTAGATTCAGTGTGCAGTCCAGACTGGTGGTCTAGTCCCTGCCCCTCATTCATTCAGTTGCCCTCTTCTCTGACCTTCTTTGCAGTCTCTACACAGTCTCTGCCCCCATTTGAGAGAAACATGAAAACTGAAATCAAATATGGTATGAGGGTAACAAAGTGCTTTGAACTCTGAACCATCTAAAAAACCCATGCATTGCTATTACTACAGAATCACATTAAGGAATAAGCAGAATCCTTGGGCAGGGGAGGGAACACTACTTTAATACAAGATCAAAATATCAACAAAGTAAAAGATCTTAAAGCTAGACCCCCAGTCAAGAATGTCTGTTGTCATTTACGGCATCGTAAATATGTTTGTCTTTGAGATCACCAGACTGTATCACAAATACCCAAGAGAAACCACTAAAAAAGAAGCTAAGATTTGTTTGGGCTCCCTGTTTCAGAGATTTCAGTCTCTGGTCAGCTGGATCCACTGCTCTCAGGCTTGTGGTGAGGCAAGAGTGTCTTGGTCAAGGGGAAAGAGATGCTGTCCTCATGGTAACCAGTAAGAGGAGACGGGGGTGAGGGGGAAGACAGGAAAACGATGCTTATCACAGACACACCCCCAATGATGTCCCTTCTCAAACAAGGCCTCACCTTCTAGCTGCCACTCAATAATGTCATGGAGTTATAAGTCCACCAGGGAAGTCAGAATCTCCATGGTGACTGGATCCACCAGCTGAGGACCAAGCCTTTTGGAGGGCACTTTATATTGAACTTACAGCATCCATTCTAGAGCTTCAGGACAGAAAGAACAGGACCTTCCATGTATTTGTGGGTGAGAATTACTCTTTCAGCAGTTTTGAACGTGGTTCTCTGGCTGATACACAGCAGGTGTTCAGCAAACACTCCTGTCTGTCCAAGACCATTCTGACATTGAAAAGGCTGCAACGATAGTCAGTGAGCCCAGGCAAACCACCCTGGGGTGCAGTTGCTCACTGCTCCAGGGCAGGATCTGGATGGATCCCTGCCATTCCCTTGGCTTCCGCCACCAACTGCTTCTCCCATCTCCATATGGAGGCTGGCTTAGCTTCAGGCTGGCCACGGTAGGAGAGAAGATTGGCCGTGGAAATGAATGAGGCTACTTGCATTTGTGACAGAAGACAGACATGCGGGATAGTGAGGTGAGAGGCTTGCAAGCAGTCCAGAGATGGATGTGGGACACATGAAGAAGGAAAATTCCCAACAGACGACAGACTCTGGTACTGCAGCGTCACTCCACGTGATAGCTGTGGGGTCAGCAGACTGCTTGATTTCAGTCTCAGTTCCCTCCTCCATACATGGGCATGATTCTAGGGGAGCATTTTGAGGACTGAAAGAGAATAAAAGTGAAGGACTTAGCATCCCACATGCCAGGCAGCCTTACAGGGAAGGTAGCCTCTGTAGGCTGTTCAAGGTTGGCCTCAGGTTTGAAAATGAACCAGGCTTGCTTGGTTGCTCATGCCTACAACCCCAGCTACAAGAGAGGCCAATGCCAGAGCATCAAAAGCTCATCGCCTGACCAGGCAGTAGAGTGAGTTCAAGGCCAGCCTGGGCAACTTAGGGGGATCTTGTCTCAAAGTAAAAACTAACACAGAGGACTGGGGTGTAGCTCAGTGATAGAGCTCTTACCTAGCACGTGTGAAGTTTCAAAACGTAAGTGTATGTGTGTGTACACACACACCACTTGAAAATGGATAGTAAGAAAGAAAGGACCAGGAGAGTTCAGATGCTCTGGATATATTTCATGTAAGATGAAGTTTGTATACACTTGTGTGTGTGTGTGCACGTGTGCATACATACATACACACACACAGAGAGAGACAGAGACAGAGACAGAGAGACAGAGAGAAATACATAAAACAATAGAATAGGACCTGTGGAGACCTGAGGGAGCCATGCTTTCCACTGAGGGTCTATGTGCAGGGAACCCCAAGCCTTGCAGACGACTAGACACACACCTGTGTGACCCCCAGCCCTAGGCCCCAAGAACAGCTTTCCACTCTGCCTTTAGACATCTGGAGCCATTTTAACCGTGCTTCTCTCTGTTTGGGAAGACACTCAGAACTTGGCATACTGAATCACCACATCTTCCTTTATGCCAGTCCCTGCAGTGGGATGGGGGGGGGGTTCAGACACCCTAGGTGCCTACCTGGGCTCTCTGTTCCCCTGCACCCCTGCCACGGGCACCTCTGACACTCTGCCTTTCCCTCTTCAGTGCCTTCAGAAAGCTCACACAGACCAGGGTCTGGCCATACACCGAATCACTTTCCATGTCTTGGGAGAGTGAGATAGCCCCCAGCCGCCCCACTGTGGAAATGTGTCGCTAGTAGAGAGACCACGGGTAGAGTTGTTTCCACACAGCAGATATTGGCTACGTCACACATTTCCAACTTCAATGACTTAAAATTTCCCCATCAGCAAGGGCACTGGCAGCCTTTGTTGTGAAACATGGTTAACAGGAGGTGCTAAGTTTGGGGTTTTCTTTATTCTTTTGGTGACACCACTCAGTTCAGGTCTCTGTGTGTCAGAAAGGTAAATTCCCTGTGAATGTACGGCTCTGCTGTGATCTCAGAGCAATGAAGAGAAAGGGGTAGGGGATGGTTTAGGAGGACAAGGAAACAGGGAGAGAGGCTAGAAGAAAGGCAGGCTAGCGCCCTCCCCGCTGTCCACCTGGCAGAGCAAAGTGCTCACGGGAGGAAGTCTTGTTCTCAGGAGGAAGTCTTCCTCACTTTTCCTTTGCCTTTCCTTTCCTGGGTGTGGTTTACCTGCGTGTACATCCTCTCGAGTCACATGACTATGAATCTGACAAGGGTCATGTCCGTCACCCTCAGTTTGGTTGATAACCTCCTATTGCAAACACTCAGCCATTTTGCCAGGAGCAGCAGCAGCCTCGTATTAGCTGGATGTTTTCATAGTCTTTATAATCACAGGAGACTGGGATGAGCTGGATTGGAGCTTGTACCACCACCAATATTGTCTGTAACGAGGTATTTAAGGCGACACCGCTGGCACAGGAGGGAGCTTCGGCTTACTAGCTCTGTACAAGCAATTGACAAGAGCACTGGGCTCAAATTCCTACATGTGCTTTTGGACACAGAGTGACTCCTAGCAATTTTCCTGGCGATATTGGTTAGGCGATATGGCAGGCTCTGAGGGGAGTAGGGAAAAGACCAAGTATTCCTCTCTAGTGGGGACTTATTTATACCTCTGATACAAGAAAATAATTAGCCATTCCCCCCCCACACCGGGAGAAGACTCCTGAATACAGAACTGGAACTCCCATGCTTTGAGTCCAAATTCAGCCACTAAAGGCAAACTCTTATACGAATGTGCCATAGGCACACTCCCTCTGTCTTCAAATAAAACTTTACAGTGCAAGCTGAGCATGCCAACACGTATTTCTGAGCATGCCCATCAGTTTAATCTCTTAAAATGTGTTCCATGACCTCAGATTAAGTACCTCACAATGTGCTCACTGTCTGCTTGAACCACAACCTTTTTTTTAATTCTTTTTTTTTTTAAGATTTATTTATTATAAACGAGTACAGTGTAGCTGCTGACTTCAGATGCACCAGAAGAGGGCGTCAGATCTCATTATGGGAGGTTGTGAGCCACCATGTGGTTGCTGGGATTTGAACTCAGGACCTTCAGAAGAGTAGTCGGTGTTCTTACCTGCTGAGCCATCTCCCCAGCCCCTTGAACCACAACCTTGAACTGGGCATGCTCAAGAATGTGCTTTCTAACTGAGAAGGCTCGGGACGCCACCAACCCCAACACAAATACACAAAGGCTCCCAGAATAAAATTCCCTGCTTCCTTTCCCCAGGGATAAGGCCGTGGCATTGGGAAGAGCTGCCCTGCTCTTGCCTGGTGAGTGAAATAAATCTTCCCCCACACTCCAGGCTGCACTTATTTGGACTTTACACCCACCAAGATTCAAACCCATCTGTCCTATTCTCTCCTCGGGGGCTCGGTAACCTTTAGCAAGCACTGAAACCCCTAGTCGCAGCCCGCCCAGGCTTTCCTCTGGGCTGTGTCATTTATGGACAGCGCTAGGCACTGAGGCAGTGGGAGGTGTCTAGTGGGTGGAAAGGCCAGAGAATAGAGTTGCAGAGATGAGTGGTAAGCTGTTACCAGTGGTCAACGCAAAAACTCGCAATAGATGAGATTCTTAGTGTTTGCCTTTTAAATAATAGCAATGTGTCCTTGGGACCCAGCACACCAGTATCTGAATGCTACATTTGACTAAAAAAAGAATTTTTTCTATGTAAAAGATTTGCCTGAGTTTTGCCATCTTTAGGATGGAAGAGATTCTGGAAAAACAAGACAATGGGTCACTATCTCTGCTTCCTCTCCTTACACACACACACACACACACACACACACACACACACACACACACACACGCAAGCACACACAGGCATACACACACGGACATGAACTCACACACACACAGGCATACACACACGGACATGAACTCACACACACACACACACACAAACACACACACGCACAGGCATACACACACGGACATGAACTCACACACACACACATGCCCATGTGTACATATAAATTTCATACCGAAGCATGTGCTCAAAGCATGCATACTCATAGTCACACTGCCTGCTGACGTGACCTGTCTCTACCAGACACAAGTAAAAAAAACTGATTGAAGCTGGTCTGAGGACAGCAGAAGCTGAGAAATCCTGGTCCACGAGGGCTGGTACTGGAGTCAGGTCATGAATTAGGGTCATCTCACAGATAACATCAGCTCTGGACTGGAGCTGAGGAAGCTGTAGATGAAAACCACTGAGGGAGGGCCATTTGTTCAGACTCCACAATAGGCTAAAGCTGGTCTTTTTTAACCTTTCAGGCAAACTTTTACCAATTAAATGGGTAAGAGAGTCCTGGCACTGATCTTCCCAAATGTTGGTCTGTCTGGGGAAGGCTTGGGCCAGCTACCTGCTGCCTCTGTTTACCTCAGGGTTTGACGTGAACATTATCATGGTTCTCTATGGGTGGTGTGCAGAAGTTGCGAAAGTATTGCCCTTGGTTAAATCACAAGTTGTGACATTCAGAGCCCCAGAACCCTTCCTGGAGAGCACACCAGAGAGTGTCTCCATTCCATTAAAAACAAAACAAACACACACGTGTGCTAGCACCATTCCAAGAGTCTCTTAACATGGACCTGTCAAGCACTTTTAACCTATTCCCCAAAGCAGGTTGGTCAACACTTGCTTTGCTCTGTTTTGAAGTCTGCACTGGAAGAAAAACGGTGTGTGCCCCAGCCTCCGGGAGAGCAAAGGAAGCCACACACAGCGGGCAGTCCGTTCTCCTGGCCTCTCTGTCTGCCCTCCTTTTCTTTCTTCCTCCCTGATGACCTAAAGGCCTGAAGAAAATGAAGAGTCGCCTCTTAGCTCCCACCTCCTCTCCCAGGATCCTGGCTGCTTTTCAGATAAAAGCCATAGCCTTATAGAATGGGTGCCAATCTTCCCAGAATTCTACACCAGAAGGTAAACAGGGCTGTAGACGTAGTCAAGGGTCTGTGGGATTTAACCTATGGAGGGTTTAGGGTCATAGTCAATGCCAAATGAAGCCCAAGGTTGGGGAGAAAAACCATTTTATACAGATGGTGCAACCTGTGGGAGAGGCACCTGAAACTCTAAAACTTCTATTTTATAGAAAGAAGAGTGTTTATATATTTTTATACTTTCATTCAATTTCCCCTGAAAAGGCTCTAATTTAAGCTCTGTGGGAAATGCACCGCCATTTAAAGAACTTCTCACACCTACCCACCAGGATTATGTTTTGAAGATACTTAAGAGATTTCAAAGAATTCAGAACCTCTCTGGCCTCCTCCCCTGTATCCCAGTCAGAATGTGTTGTTTTCAAGGTGCTGAGAAAGCCCCGGGGAAATCCTACCCCTGTGACAGACAGGGCCTCCAGGCTTCCTGCCACACTTACACAGAACACTGGGCAGCTAGTGGCCAAATGCACTTGGATCACTTGGCTTTAGTGCTCATCAGCCAAGCTCGGGAGTACTCCTGAACGACTGCTCACGTGCACCTGAAGTCAACAGGAGAGGAAGGATGAAGGGTGGGGTGAAGGGTAGGAAATCTACGAGGTGGAAATGGGCAACCCGCTGTCAGTAGACCAGGGAGACATCCCCAGATCTAGCTGTGCAGTCTTGCAAGGCAGTGTGCCAGCATTACTTGTGTAGAGTGTTGGTATGTGTGTGTTGGGATTCATGTAAGTTTGTGCTATCTATGTGGAGGCCAGAGGATAACTAGTGTCATTCCCCCATCTTCTGACCTTATCTGAGGCAGGGTCTCTTGTCACCTATTGCTTAGGACAAGCTTGCTGGCCCAAGAGCTTCCGCAGAATGTCAAGTCTGTTTCCTAGCTCTCTATAGAAGTTTCTTACCCACTGAGCCATTTCAACCTGACCTCCTTATTCCAAATGGTGTGTGTGTGTGTGTGTGTGTGTGTGTGTGTGTGTGTGTGTGTGCGGGGGGCTGGGGGAAGGTCAGGAAATGTATCCACTTCATCCAGTTTTAATGTAAAGAGGATTTGGTTTAGTTTCTTCTTGCTACTGGGGCTACTTAGGATGTCAGCCTCTTCTCCAGTGGCCAGCTCTTCCCTACAGAATGGATACATCACAGAAGGCTCCATATACTAACTAATTGGTGATCCTAGGGTCTCCAGTTTCTTGCCTGTGACCTGGATAAAACCCGGCCTTCTTACAAGAAGGACTGGAGCAAGGATCAACAGAATCATTGCACATGGTGCTTAGGGTGGAGCGGACATGTAGTGTTTTTATTATGGAACAGAGATGATTTCTGATGCACTTTCCAGGAAGGCTTAGGGGCCCTGTGTGTCATAACACAAAAAGGCCAGGGAGAAGAAATGCCAGTGTCCTCTATTAGCCTGAATTCAAAGAGTTATTAGCTAATCAAAGCTGATGAGTAGGGGCTCGGCTCCCTACTGGCTGAGTCAGAGACCAAACTCATGATGTGTCTGTAAAATGATAGAAATCTAAAGTCTACCAGCCTTGACAGGCAAGAGAAGGCATGAGCCTGATTCTGGGGACAGAGACAGTGGAAGAGGGAGAGGGAAATAGAGAGGGAGAGGGACAGAGACAGAGACAGAGACAGAGGGAGAGACAGAGACAGAGGGAGAGGGAGATAGAGAGGGACAGAGACAGAGATGGAGGCAGAAGGAGAGGGAGAGGGAGATAGAGAGGGAGAGGGACAGAGACAGAGACAGAGGGAGAGGGAGATAAAGAGGGACAGAGACAGAGATTGAGACAGAGGGAGAGGGAGATAGAGAAGGAGGGGGACAGAGACAGAGGGAGAGGGAGATAGAGAGGGAGAGGGATAGAGACAGAGGGAGAGAGACAGAGACAGAGGGAGAGGGAGATAGAGAGGGACAGAGACAGAGACAGAGGGAGAGGGAGATAGAGAGTGAGAGAGACAGAGACAGAGATGGAGACAGAGGGAGAGGGACAGAGAAGAGGGAGAGACAGAGGGAGAGGGAGAGGGAAATAGAGACAGGGAGAGGGACTGAGACAGAGACAGAGGGAGAGGGAGATAGAGATGGACAGAGACAGAGACAGAAGGAGAGGGACAGAGACAGAGACAGAGGGAGAGGGAGATAGAGAGGGACAGAGACAGAGACAGAGGGAGAGGGAGATAGAGAGGGACAGAGACAGAGGGAGAGGGAGATAGGGAGAGGGACAGAGACAGAGATGGAGACAGAAGGAGAGGGAGATAGAGAGGGACAGAGACAGAGACAGAGGGAGAGGGAGAGGGACAGAGAAGAGGGAGAAACAGAGACAGAGGGAGAGGGAGATAGAGACAGGGAGAGGGACTGAGACAGAGACAGAGACAGAAAGAAAGAGAGAGACAGAGGGAGAGGGAGCTAGAGAGGGAGAGGGACAGAGACAGAGACAGAATTTGGCCAAATTCCTATGTGTTTAAGAAATGCACCTGTCTTGTCTAATTTTAATATAAAGTTGAATTTTCTACTATATATTTTCAATGGATACACGGAAACATTTAGATTGTGTTCCAATGAGTAAGAGCTATTCTCAAGAAGTTTTGTTGTGTGTTTAAAGGCTTACAGTTATGATTTAAAAAAAAAAAAAGAATGTGGGAAAAGGCACATGAGGCTATTTTTAGATCTGTATGAAAAAGAAGTCTAAGATTGCCTCTAAAATTCATTGACGGGAGTGCCCCACCCTTTGCCTCCAGGGCCAAAGGGAAGAGTTTCAGTTGCTTTTTACTATAAATAATACAATATACAACAAAGCATGTTGTAACCTGCCCTGATGGTTTTGAAACATCCCCTTACTCTGAGGCAATAGCCACTCATGTTGATGATAACCATCCTGAGAACTGACTACAAGATTGAAAATCCTCCAAGGACCACGGTGAGATGAACGTAGGTGTGTTTCAGAAACCAGTAGAAATTTCCAGACAGCATGGGAAGAATATTAATCCCAGAGCAGACGCATCAGAGCACAGGACCATGGACACGTGTGGGCCCAGCCATGACGCTGACCCCAGCTGAGCCTGTGGTAGACTCAGTGTATGTCGGTCACCTAGCCCGATTAAGACATTTCCAAGCTTAAGGCCTTTATTTGACATATACCAACATCTATCAACATTAATTTTGTTCTCAAACGAATGTTTGTCAAAATTCATGTTTTAGGATAAAGCGGTCACATCAACATAATTCTTAAAAATGCAAATTATGGAAGTGTGCTACTTGCATTCTCTGTGAAATTAAATGAATGCTCTCGGGCTGGTATGCATTTGATGTAGACTGCGCCAGGCATCCTCTAACTCCAGTTGATCAAACCTTCCTCCTCATTTTACAAAGGCTGTGAGCTCGGACAACATGAATTTAACAATTTGAATCACTTGCTGCTACTGGCTAAAATACCAGATGCCTGTTCATTTGCTGCTTTAGAAGAATTCCTGATGCTGACTTATTAGAAGGGTTCCAAAAGAAATCTTAGGGCTTCCCAGAAAGTAGACCTGAGGAACATTCCAACCATAAAATGTTTCTACTTCATGTTAGCTTCTGTCCAAAGCCCTTCATTTCCTTCGGTTCTGGTGAAAATCCCCACCATGTCAGAAGTGAGAGCCCTGCTAACTATGCTCTGCTGTTAACCTCATAGATTCGAGGAGAAAGACCACTGATCTAAATGATCATGACCAAATTAATTAAAGCAAGCTTTTTTTTTTTATCTGTATACACAGCTGTCTCTCTCTAAAGTTGGGATTCAAGAGATCAGCATTGGACATGGGTAAAATAAGAGTTTGTATAATTCAGGAATAGGGGGGTCCCAAATGGGGGAGTTAGCAGGCAAATAGGTGAGGTCACAGAAGTAGAAGGTAAGTATAACAAGTCAGTTATAACAACCTCCTGATGCAGAGAAATGTTTCCAAGGTGGTCATAACAACATGGTTATAACAACATGGTCATAATAATCTTTGTGAATAAAGGCATGGTTGGAACTTGGAACAGGCAGTACAGAATCCTTTGTAGTGAGAAATAGACATTTGGGCTGGAGAGATGGCTCAGCTGTTAAAGGTGAGGCTCACAACCAAAAAATATAAGAGAAACAGACATTTAATTTTAAACACAAATGAACCTAGTTTGTCTTTACTGTAAGATGGCTTTCGAGCCCAAAATGGTAGCAGGCTGGTTTATCATCTGCCATAGTCAAGCCTAGAAGCAAATCCGCCAGCTCCCTCTACACTAAAGGGAGAGAAACAGATTCAACTTTCAAGAGAAACCAGTATGGGAAGGCTGAGACCCAGGATGTCTCAACACTTACCTTCCCAAGGCCATTGAGTTAGGGGCCTGAGTCTGTCAGAGTCGTGGGATAACAAAGGGCCGTGAACTTGTATTTGTTGTGGTGTGAAGGACCCAGGAAGGTTTCCATGCCTCCTCGAGCTCTCTGGGTCTCTGCCACTGAATGATGATGCTGGTCTCGCAACCCAATTGTTGATGATGTGTGTAGTGGGCATCTGTCTACTGAGCACTATTCTGAGTATATTCGATGAGAAAATGAATCCTAGTCAGATAGCACTCGTCTTGTAGCACAGGGAAAAGGTAAGTGTAATAAATCATCTAGTGTATCAGAAACTGCTATATGCTATGCAGCAGGAAAGGAAGTTTGGTAAGAGGAACTGGCAGTTGCTGGAGAGGGGGGAAGCTGCTGCAACATGAAGCCGAGCAACCTGTGGGGACCTTGTTGCAAAGGGAAAATTTGAGCAAAGGTATAATGTACCAAAGAGATCCCCAGGGTAGAATTCCTGCTAGAAAGAAAAACACCAACAACAGAAGCTCTAAGTGTGAAGCTTGCCTGCAATACTGTGGGAGCAACTGAGAGCTAGCAAGGGCAGGAAGAGAGAGCCAAGAGCCAGCAGGGGCGGGAAGAGAGAAAGAAAAGGGGAAAAGGTGGGAGACATAAGCAGGAGCCCAATGTTAGATCAAACTGGGCCTCCTTTGACTTGCTTGTTTTGTTAGGAAGCCACAGAAGAGGATACAGAGTGATGTGTGTATGGGAAACATCACTCTGGCTTGCATTGCTACAATGGAGACACTGAGGGCAAAGAGGAGAATTGTGGGATGGCAGCTGCAGGAAAGCAACCTTGGAAAAAAAGGTGGAGACCTGTTGCTGGATTCTGAATGAATATATCTGGAGGAGATGGCTACCTGCTGAAATAGAGTGCTCTGTTGGAGAGAAGAGGACATCCTGGATGATTAAAATGTTCAGGCCCAAGGAACCAGAGGGTAGATTGGCCATAGATAGAGATGAGAATGAGGTAGAAGGTTCTGGAGCCCTCAGATCAGCAGTTTGACTTTGAAGTGTTGACCAGAGATGACGTCGAGCTTCTGAGAGAAGACAACTCACTCTGTGCCATCATGTGTGAGGTAGCAGATGTTAGGTCCGTATCTGAGAGTACGGATTTGGATCACATCGACAGCCTCCTTGAAGAGTGAACTTGGGTTCATTTTGGGCCATTACAGGAAGTAAAAATTGACATTAAGTTTAATTATTCAGTCTTAAGTAATGCTTCTTGATGCTGCTAGATGGATGGAAACAGGAATCTTCATCCACAGGAGAAGGCTCTCTTGGCTGTGCTGGTGAACACAAAAATTATAGTCTTTTTCAAAAAAGTACTTTTAAATATATCGCAACATTTTCCAGAGAGTTGTTTGTTGGAAGATTTTTCTGTAACATATTAAGAATATTTAAACATATCTTGAGATAGATTTTTTACAAATTTATGGAATTCTAAATTTTTTTTATTTTACAAAAATTTGCTGATTTTTAAGATCTCTTTTTTATCAGAACCTAAAAACCTATACATTTGAATATCTAAGAAAGGAATGAATTTTAACTACTACACGCAGTAAGCAATTTTGCACCTAATGGATAATAGTAAAGTCAGTATAATTTTTTTTTTACATTTTGAACAGCTATGCATTGTGCAAATTTCTGGTAACAACAGTGAGGTGGTGTGTGTGTCTAAGACGGAGGAGGGGAGTGACTCACATTTGAGATTTTTAACCTCTAAGTTTTAACATTAAAATAGTGGTTTGAGTGGTATTTCTGAAAATGTCAGTGAAATCCAAGCAACTATTTTCTACCAGTTCGCTTTCATTCAGAACCAAATCAAATCTACAACAGACGGAGGAACTGTGAAACAGCAACCCAAAGAAGAGACCGTTAAAGGAGACTCGGCATTAAGGGACACTTGGTGAATGCATTTGAATCCAAGAACAGACTGAGTTACCCCAAGATGATGCGGCACCTCCCCACCTGCCCCCTTTATAGACATACAAAGGCCTCTCAAGTACCCGTTGTCAACTGGTGTTACTGGACCCTGGTTCACTACACAACTCTAACCCTATTTTAATTCAGCTGCAGGGAACTGCAAATGAGAATTGGGTATAAAAGCCTTTAAATATAACTATGACTGGCAGGTGAGATGGTTTCGTGGGTGAAAGGGCTTACCACCAAACCTGAAGGCCTGTGTCAACTCCTGGAACCCAAAGTAGAAGGAAAGAGTGGACTCCCAAAAGTTGTCTTCTGACCCAGACATGTGGCCCCCACACTCTCTCTCTCTCTCTCATACACACACACACACACACACACACACATACACACACTTTTTTAAAAAATGAAGTAGCAAATAAATCTGATTGTCACAAAAATCCCAAGTATATTACTACAGTAAATATTCTGTTTAAAAATGGAAGCTTTGCTACTAAACAAAACCTGGCCTGTGTTATGTAGTATCGTGTATCTTTTTATACAGTAATCTCGGGGCCACAGTAATGGCTTTTGCTGGGGTGAAGGCACTTGCCACCAAGCCTGCCAATCAGAGTTGGATTCCCCAGGACCCATGTGGGGAGCGGTGGAGCTGAAGAGGCATTCGCCATGGCAAGATGGCGCCTACTTCCGCTGTCAACTCCTAGTAAACAACTGTTTGCGCATGTGCGTAGAGTGAAAAGACGCCATGTCACGGCCCATTCCGGGGCGTCACGTGGGGTGATGAGCAAACAGTCAATCATGGGCAGACACACCGCACTGTGGGCAGACACACCGCACTGTGGTGTATATAAGCAGTGCTGATTATTGGCTCGGTCTCTTTTTCCCTCTGGGAGAGGGCAGTAAACGTTGCTGCAGAAGTATCCTAGTGTCCGCGTGTCTTCTTGCTGGCGAGACGACTGCGTGGGCCACAGACCCACATGGTAGGACAGAATTGACACATGCAAGTTGTCCTCTGACCTCCACATGCATGCGTGGCACTTGTGCCCATACCCATACACAAACACACTGAGAAAATTAAAATAAATATATTTTTTAAAAAAATAAAATACAGTGATTGCAAAGTAAGAATCCATGATGCATGAATCCATCATTTTACAAAATATAGGAAAGAAAAACTGAAATGCACCCAAAAATAAAAAGTACAGAAAGCCTAAGAAGAAATTAAAAATTAAGAAATGTAAAAGGAAATTTTAAATTAAGAAATGTAAAATTAAGAATGTGGATAGCACATTCTTCTACTAATCTATGAAAAATTTAGCTTGAAATCATTTTTTTAAAAATAGCAATCTAGCCGGGCTGTGGTCGTACACGCCTTTAATCCCAGCACTTGGGAGGCAGAGGCAGGTGGATTTCTGAGTTGGAGGCCAGCCTGGTCTACAGAGTGAGTTCCAGGACAGCCAGGGCTACACAGAGAAACCCTGTCTTGAAAAAAACAAACAAAAAAAAAAAAAAAAGAAAGAAACACTTTCTCCACCAATCACTATGACTCCTGTGTTGATCAAAATCCTCTGCTGATTGTTTTTTAAATCAAGCTGGTTATTAAATTCTTCAGGGTGCTAGAATATCCAAGAGCAGTTTCTGAAGATAAACAGAGGAAGACAGGCTCTGCCATTTCCATCTGCCACAACAAAATGCAAATCACAGAAATCATTACAACAGACATCTTCCGGTCCAGGCATTATGGGGGATTGTCTCTTTTCTTACAGCTTTTTTTTATTTAAATCATTCTCTCTCCTCAAAGGGGGAACATACAAATTTATGTAATTACTTGTAAAATGAGGAGATGGAGAAGAAGAAACTAAAGGAAAAATTCATGTTTTATTTTGCTTAGCCAGTGTTTCTCAACTTGTAGGTCATGATCCCTTTGGCAAATTTCTATCTCCATGAAATGTTTGCATTGCAATTCATAACAGTAGCAGAATTGCAGTTATGAAGTAGCAGAGAAAGTAATTTCATGTGTTAAGTCACCACCACTTGAGACACTGTATCAAAGCGTTGCCACCTAAGTAGGCTGAGAACCACAGGCCTAGTCCCAGTGTAAGAAAAGGAGACCCACACATGGACACTGAAACTCTCTGACCAGTCCCTAAGGAGAATTTCCTGTAAATTATCTGGTAATGTTCCGCATCATCTCAGAATATGTTTTCACACAGAAAGATACATACATGAATAAAAATAAATAGAGCATCAATAGAATTCAGTTTTATTTTCAGTGAAATAAAATATTGCCATTGCTGCATTGGTTACAAGTCCAAATGAGGCTTACTCACTAAAAATCTTACACTTTTTCATTCTATTTTTTTTTAATGTTAAAACCCTCCATAGCTGAGTGTTGCAGCACATCCCTTTAATCCCAGCACTTGGGAGGCAGAGGCAGAGAGATCGCTGAGTTTGAGTCCACCCTGGTCTTCAAAATGAGTTCTAGGACAGTCTGCTCTACAAGAAACCCTGTCTCAAAAAACAAAACAAAACTCCCAGCCCTTTGTAGCTGTTTGTCTTCATGGTTCTGTGGATAAGTCCTGAGCATCCTGAATATTTGGTAAGTGCCCCACCACGGAACACCCCAGCACCCCAAATCCTTTTGTTAACGTACATGATAGTTAAGCATAGTAAGATGGTTTGTTTTCCAGCCTTGTAGAGATCAACAGGTTCATTGCAAAAAGTTCTTCTCTGTATCCTCTCATCCATGGAAGATGTGCATGGCCTGAGTGCTGGGCAGTGTCCATGGTAACGGCATGGCAGGGTTGGGGGGGTGGGAGGGTGAGTGTAACCTTTAGAGACATTTCCCAAGCCCTCTGGGGAGGGATTTTTATTGCTGAGCTTTGTGAGCTTGGACACTTCTCCCTTGTCTATGAGATGAGGTTACCAGATGTCCCTTACAAGACACTAGAAAATGTTTAACGGTAATGTCTCAAGTTGGTTGATTTCCTTAACCATTGATTTAAAAACTGAAATGAAGCTGGGCGTGGTAGCACATGCTGTAATCACAACACTTGGGAGGGGAAGGCAAGGGCAGCAGCAGGAGTTCAAGGCCAGTGCTGGCTGCATAGGAAGCTTTACATGAGACCTTGTCTCCAAAAAATGCACACACACACACACACACACACACACACACACACACACATATCCTGGCCTACACTTATCTATGCATATACATATGCACATGCTTGTATATATGAATACACATACATATACATGGTTTTTGAGACAGGGTTTCTCTTATAGCCCTGCCTGTCCTCTGTAGTCCAGGCTGGCTTCAAACTCAGAGCTCCAACTGACTCAGCCTCCCAAGTCTGGGATGAACGTGCCTCCACCACCCAGCAAAATAACTTTTTAAAAACTGGAATTAAGTGGATTTCAGAATAGTAGAGGGTGTGTTTTCAAGTCCCTGCTCACTTTCTACCTCCACGTATTACCTCGTTCCTGGTCTCCTTTTCACAGTGATACCGAACAGTAAAGACAATGCAGACTGGGCAGCCCCAAGAACAGGGGTAGTCTGCTCTGCTCTGCTCTCTCTGCTCTCTGCTCTCTGCTCTCTGCTCTCTGCTCTCTGCTCTCTGCTCTCTGCTCTCTGCTCTCTGCTCTCTGCTCTCTGCTCTCTGCTCTCTGCTCTCTGCTCTCTGCTCTCTGCTCTCTGCTCTCTGCTCTGCTCATGGGGAGGTTCATGCTCTGCAACATGGGGAAGTTCTCAGCCCGGCGGACCGGAGGAGCTGAAACACAGAGGAGAAGGAGACCCCATCTTTGACCACTGAGTCAGGTGGACTCCGTAGCGACTTCCAACTTCTCCCACCTTGGCTTTCACCGGGGCTGGCTCTGCCTGCAGGTTTATGGTAGGAAAAAAATGTAAATGAAAGGTAGAAGTAAAATATATGAACTAAAAGCCCAGTTCTGTCATACTCTGCCCTGCTTCTCAGCTGAGATGCCCGGAGCAGCCCTGTGGTTCCCAGTCTTCCATGTATTCGCTGGGAGTCAGGAATGGGGGTCCCCGGCCCACTTCCCCTCGGAGTGTCCACGTGCCAGGCAGGAAGGAGAAGGCAGAGCCCAGGAAGGGCAGAGCCCGGTTTGATTCTGAGTGAGTTCTGAGAGTATGGAGGGACTACAGGGGAGAAGGCTTCCCCCTCCCCACTACCCCCAACTCCCGTTCCATAAAGGTCTTCCCCGAGGTGATCCTTAATGAAGAGTGGACTCTTGCTTGTTCATACTAGTTTATCTGATGGTGGATTGAATGCATTCACTTTATTCTTGGGTGAACCAGGGATTAAATACCTTTTTTGGGAAGGAATGCCCAGGAAGGGAAGCTCATTGGCTGAATGCTCCAGAGCTATCTAGATAAATCATTAGCATGGAGAAGAACTCCAGCTGTTTATGCTACATGACCCAGTGCCCCCTGGTCCTCAGTGGGCTGTCTTGGTTACGCGTTCTAGAGCTGGTACATGTAACCACTGCTGCTCTGACTCTCGCTCATCCCAGGTCTCTGAGACTCCCGAGGTCTGAGCTCATTCTGCCTTACCAGTTCTTCTGTCTGGTGGCACAGCCCATTTCCCCACACATTACCTCCACCTCCTCTTCTTTCATAATGGCCACTGAGAACTGAGAAAACTCACCTGGATAGATACACTAAGTGAAGACCAAAGGTCCCTTTTAGCACAGAACTGAGACAGTGTAGGCAAGGCATAAACCAAAACATCCCTACTGACCCTCTTTCCCCCCAAATCTACTTGGTGACAAAGATCACATAACTGCACACACACACACACACACACACACACACACAACCTGCCCCATGCTCTCCACTTCTTCTAGGAACAATTAGTTTTCACCAAGATTCGCTGGTGCCCAAGCCTGCTCATTGCCTTCATGGTCCATATTACCACAAAGACCAGGAACGCTAAAGCTGACCACCTCCAGCTCTCTTCCATGCCTCTGAGTCTTCATCACACATCAGTTAGTACCACCATCCCACATCTCCTCGACAAAGCCCAGCAACTGAGAGCTATGCTATGAGCACTCCTGTAGAGTCCAGCTGTCTTCTTTGGGCATTGTAGTTGTTCATTGGGAATACACTGTGCCTTTCCAAAACTCGCTGAGTGCCAGTTCCTGGTCCCGCCCATCCTTATTCTCCGTCTGGGAGTTACATAACTCCTAACTCCTTTGGGTGAGAATCTGCTTGTTCTTTGAGGGCTCACTTGACCGTGTCATTGCACTAATAAGATGCTACCCCAGCTGCTGTGGATAGACTGAGTGATGTTTCCCTCCAAGTCCCCACAACCTCAGTCTTGCTCTGTGTAGCTACATTATTCCACAGGTGCCTCCAGGATGGGGCAAACTTGAACTCTCTGGGGCTCTCACAAGCAGGAGATCCACCAAACTTTACCAAATCCGTAGCATTAGCTAAACAGTGCCAATCAAACAGCCGCTTCCAGAGGCTTCCAGGTGGCTGTACCCAGCACCACAGCAAGACCTATGAGGATACAGCCTGCATTCAGTCCTAGCTGCCAGAAGACCTTAAACCATTAGATGCCAGTTTCCTTCTCTAAAATGTGGATGTCTGTGATAACAACAATGCTGCCACATCACAGTGGTCAGGAGGCTAAAAAAGTCAACACTGGTAAGTACACTCGACAGTTCAGGATGTGGCGATGCCTCCAAAAGACCAACATTTAAAAGCCGGGCGGTAGTGGCGCATGCCTTTCAAAACCCTGTCTCGAAAAAACCAAAATAAATAAATAAATAAATAAAACTAAGAACTAAAAACCAAAGTGCCTAGATCCACCACTATGTGATTTTATTGCTCCCTTTTTCTCCCATTGATCTCTTACAAATAAAAATCCAATTTCATAACTGCTTTCTTGTTTTGATGGAAGGGTCCCATTGTCCGCTTCCTAGAAACAGAGGGCAACCTATGCTTGGTTAGAAGATGGATACCCAAGGATCAGTAGGCCTTGAAATCAGAGGTCTGGAAACTCCATGATTTATCACAGAAACCACAAAAGGACCTCCTTGTTGACACCCAACGCTTCCTTTCCCCACCAGGCCTCCCAGCCCCTCAGGGTGGAAGGCCCAGCCGGTGCAGCTGCAAGCCCGCTCTGTGGTTTGAGTTACCCTTTCCTCCCACTTGATGCTGCATGGGCTGCACCACAACTACTCAGGGGCCATGGAGGGCAGGGGAACCACAGGCCGGGCCATCTCCTCACTGTCCTGATGAGCGTTAACTAAGACTGAGACCATTCCCAGCAATGACGTCACTTCTCATCGAGCATGGGCGCAATCACCCAATTGCTTTTCAGAGCAGAAGCCCCTGAAGCAGGTGTGTTCTACCAGAAACCACTTGCTTTAAGATACTGGTCATCAACCTTCCTAAGGCTGCGAGTCTTTAAGACAGTTCCTCGTGTTGCAGTGACCCCCCCCCCCATCATTTTGGTTGCTACCTCATAACTATAATTTTAATACTGTTATGAATCATAATGTAAAACTCTGATATGCAGGACATCTGATATGTGAAAGGGTCATTCAATCCCACCGAAGGGTTTGCACCCCATAGGTTGAGAACAACTGCTTTAAGGCTATATTACTATTCTGTTTTAAAGAGGTTCAAAAATATGCTCCAGTAGCATCAGATCTAAGGAAGTCTTTAAAAAAAAAAAAAAGACAAAGGTTTTTTTTTAAAAAAAAAATTTATGAAATTTATATGAAAAAAATTGCAAATAAATAAAAAATTATATACCAAAGGTAATCAAATCCAGTCTATAATTCAAGGGATTGCTATACAGTTAGAATAGGCATTTAGAATGGAATCTGTGGAATTTCACAGTAAGCTTTATGTTTTCCGTTTCAAATATATTTTATGCACTTATCCAGATACCATCAAAAAGCAACAACAAGAAAGTGTGGCAGAATTAAAACTAGAAAAGCAAGTGGTTTAACCCCCACTTTTACAGCTTGGGCCCATTCCCTGCATTCAGTGTTCCCAAGGCCCTTATCTTTAGCCTTTCTTGTTCTCTTTCCTTCATGTTACACTGAACACACATGTACACCTGTTTGCATATATACATATATTATTGGTTAGATGGCATGAAGGACTCTCTAACAGGCCCGAGCATGGGGAAAATGGCACCGGCAGACTTTGTCCTTTCTCCCTCCCTCTCCTAAAGCTAGTCCCCAAGCTCTGTTATTCCCTTATTTGGCCACTGGCTCAGTCCTGAGAGAAAACACTAAGGTGCAGCGATCAAACATTATTTGGCTACACTGGCTAACCTGTCCAGTCAGGACTTACTGGCTCAGCCTAGCACAGACTTCATACTTTCTCCTTAAAACTCAACTCTTGCAGAAACACCTGCTGTGTGCTTTTGTCTGATCTAGAG
>NW_022196911.1:7784181-7786738 GCF_008632895.1 Mastomys coucha | reverse complement strand
ATTGTCTCTCTGGGGTACCAAATCTCCTCTGTGCTGAGAATTTGGTATCTGGGTGTGTTCTGTACTCTGAGGGACTCCCTTACATCCTATAGATGAGAGAGTGCTTAATGTTGTACATCCTAAGTCCACCCATCTTTCTGCAGATTATTTAACTTCACTTTTCTTTAGAGCTGAACAGTATTTATTTATAGATAATGCACATTTTATATTATATATATTATATTTTATATAATGTACAGTAAATTTTCATTATCCATTTATCTGTTGATGGACAGCTAGGTTGATTCCAATTCTTTGTTATAGTGAAGAAAGCACTAATAAATGGGGAGAGATGGACATCTCCAGGATGCGTGTGGGATTCTCTCAATATATGCCCCAAGGTGGGATAGCTGGGTCGTGTGGCTTTTTTTTTTTTTTAAGAAGTCTCCAAACTGATGTCACAATAGTTTCTTCTCTCCATATGCTTCCCAACATTGTTGTCAGATTTCTTTTTTTTTTTTTTTTTTTTCTTGTTTCCTGCATGGTTTGTCTCCTCAGTCATTGTCCAAGGGACTCTGAGAAGTCGTAGGAATATGCAGGCGCAGTGTTGTCAGATTTCTTGATGGTAGCTTTTCTAACTGAGGTGAGATGGTATCTCAAAGTTATTTTAATTTGCATTTCCCAATAGCTAGGGACATCAAACACTTAATTTCTCTTCTTTTCTTTTTTCTTTTCTTTCCTTTTTTAAAGAGGCATCTATTTGGTTATTTGGCTTATTTCTCTATTTGTTGATTGGCAGGTTGGTATTTAATTTCTGTAATTCTTTGCCAATTCTGCTTCTTGTCTGAACGGGAACCGGCTGTCTGTTAACTCTGATCGTCTCCTTTGCTGAACAGAAAGTAACCATAGCTTTGCTGTTTTATTTAAGCCAAGGCCTTGAAATTGCTCTTTACTGCACAGAACTGCTAACCACTTGGCAGTGGACTAACCTTTCTCATTCGCCTTCAAACCTCTTCTGGACATGAACTTCACAGGGCTCAATATCCTGAGCACAGCTCCAGTCCCCCACTGGCTGTGCTGACAGTACAATTTGCCTAACAGACACACTTACACAAGCAGAAAACACAAACTACTTTACTCCATTCCCAAAGCAATCAACTGAGACTGTAAATCCCGTCATTCCACATGAGGTGGGCGTGGAGACAGGAGGCAAAGGATGGATTCCACGAATCAGGAGACTTTTTGTAAAGTGAATCCAGGACAAGTGCTAGGCTAGCCCCAGCTGTTCGCTAAGAGGTGTTCAGTCTAGTGGAGATGATATGTGCAGAATATGCAGCCAGCCTACCACAATGAGTTATTCAAAACATCATCCCAAGTCCCAACAAATGGTTCAGTTATGTCTGGGGTAGTAAGACTGAAAAAATCAGAACAACTAATCCAAAAACATAGAAAAATCTGAAGTCCTCCAAATCCAAACCTTTATGTGCAAGATGCCATAATAGAAAATTGTATATCCCATCTCAGGTGATGAGTCGCCTGCTGCTGTATGGTTTGGTAAATAAATTATTACTGAAGCAATCACACACATCCATTTGTTTACACATAGCCTGTGGTTGAGTTGTGTGGCTTCACAATGCCAAAAAATATTCACTGTATGGTCCTTTATAATAATATTGTTGGCTCCTAATCTTAGAAAACTCCAGAGAATGGACTACACAAAAAACTAGTCTGAACAAATAGTAATGATCCTGTTCTATAGGAAAGTGTGTGGGTAGAGATGAACCAGAGTCCTGGAATCTGTTTATGACTACATAAAAGAGTAAACGATCTAAAAGGTTCAAATCCCCCCCCCAATCCAGTAAACTCTGAACCCTACTCAGTATAAACTTTTTATGAGTTGGTCTGTGATCATTAAAAGTATTCAAGGCAACAGCCTTAACTATGAAGTAGGCAAAGACCTGGTTTGGGAAGGCTGGTATGTCTACAGAGTCAGAAGACCTGGGCTTTGATTTATGAGTGTTTAGAGCAGTGGTTCTCAACCTTCCTAAATCTCTAACCCTTTAATGCCGTTCTTCATGTTGTGGTGATCCCAACCATAGGATTATTTTTGTTGCTACTTCATAAGTATAATTTTTCTACCGTTAGGTATTATAATGCAAATGTCTGATGTGATATTGTGGTTGTGACCCCCCAGGATAAGAACCTCTGGTTTAGAGTGGACCGCTCTCATCGGTGTAATGCAACTGATTTTCCCATAAGAACATCTGAACAGTAAAGCTGGCATTCAGTATGGTCCCTGTAAAGGCACCTTTCAAATTAAGACATGGTGAACAGATATTAGTTCTTGGGGAACGGAGGGCTGTGGTTGAAACTGCATATTCACATTGCAATATTTAAGAGAGGGGCTTACAGGAAAGACAGGGACATTCTGTGAGGGCTCATAAATCAACGCATTTCAGAATTTAAACAGGGGCATGTTCACCAAAACAATCAAAAGTCAAAGGGAATTTTTTTTGTTTCCAGGCTGAGACAGGAGTGCGAGCGGGCAGGAGCAGAGCAAGCGGTGGCTCCCCCCCCC
>NW_022196911.1:7777773-7784171 GCF_008632895.1 Mastomys coucha | reverse complement strand
CCCCCCCCCCCCCCCCCGCCACATGATGTCAGCACATGCTACTTCCTTCCTCTGGAACTTTCCCCAGCTTGCCATTGTCCCTGTGAGCCTTCAAGTTCCCGCCCAATTGACACCTTTGCAGGGAGCCCTTCACTGCCACCTAATCTAACATCTGACTAATGCGTGGGTGGCAGGAAGAGGTCTCAGAAGCTAGTGGAGGAGTTGTTTGTGTGCATCGCTGGCCCCTTGCCACCCATCCACCCGTGCTGCTCAGGCCACAGCCACTTTCACTTTTTATTCATGGACACATCTGTGGGTGATGAAAAATTGAAATATCCATGGATTTAAATGTACACAGTGTGGATCCATATCTTCCTCTCCTGAGGAGAGTTGTTTAGGAAGTTGGGATGTAGCAGATACGTTGTAATGACCTATCATGTGCCACCACCTAGCACGACGCCCCACACATAGGTGTTTATCAAATGCTGACTGAAGAAAGGAAGGTGGGCCAATCTTAGCAAAACTTTGCAGAGCTTTGAGGGGGGGGTCTCTGGGGGATTCCGCTACTGCTGTTGGAGCTTTGCTAACAGCTCAGAACGACATTACCAAAAGTCTGTGGCTAGTAATAGGATTAGACCAGGAGCTTGACACTCTGCTCCCTACAATGTGACTACTTAACTACTATGTTGTGTGGCCTGGCACACAGTCCTGTGCCAATACTGTAAATAGAGATTTTTCTGTCTTCAAATAAGTTTGAGCCCTTCAAAGTGTTACACTATACACACAGATTAATCCTAATTGTTAATATGAACTCTTGTTTTGTCAGACCTGAAATACTGGAATCATTTTCTTTGCATTTTCTTCCTTGCATTCGTTTATTTCTTGGTTAAAAACAAAACAACAAAACACCTTCCACCCATTGGTATGGATAATGTGCTCCACACCGAGCAATAAAAACCAAAGTGGCTGTTCACTAAACCATGAGGTATTTCTGGAGAACACAGGGATGGAGCTCCATCAAAGCCTCAGTAAACAAGACCCTCACCGTGAGCTTGGTTTCATTTGCTTCTTGCTTTCTCATTGATTGCTTTGTCATCTCTCTTCACATCCCGTGAAAAACATGTCCGTTGTTTTTCTAATTCTTGCAGGGAGTCCACAAAGGAGACTCTGGAGCTTTCCAGTGGTCAGTTATGGACGTCCATTCAATCCTGGCTATGGAGCCTGGCTCGTCAGGCTTCATTCCTGTTCCTCTGCCTATGCTTTCAGGAAAAGTTGTTTTGTCCCCTGCTTGGCTTAGGTTGGACATGGTTTATCTAAAGATAATTACACACAAGCACACACACACACACACACACACACACATACACCACACATTCATTGATATACAACACACACACATATACCACACATACATTGATATACACTACATACATACACATATATACCACACACACAAGCACACACCACACACACATGCTGTAATTGGATCAGAAACCAATATGTGATTCCTTTCTGACCAATGAAATGCCAGGAAAAGGTCTCTATTAAATGTGTGTGTCTGTCTGTCTGTCTGTCTGTCTGTCTGTCTGTCATCCTTTAGCCTCTCCCACTCCTGTGCATATGGTCTTCAGGACAGTGGAAGAGGGCATGAGCATCATGGGAGCCATGTGCCACATGAGGTTCAGAAACTACAAGATGAGCAGGAAGCGTCACTCATGTCTCTTTACTACTAGGCCATTGCTTTTGTGGTCCAGCCCCACCCAGTTCTGCTCACCATCTCCCATAGACTTTCTGCTCTCCATGCAGAGCTTTGGGTCTCATATTGTCTTCGTTTCTCCCAAGTCAGACTGGAAAACAGTTAAGTTGAAGATTATGAATGAAAACTAAATAAGAATTGTTTGAAAATCAATAAACTGCATGGATTTCTCTGTTTGTTAACTGGAATAAACAGAAACAGAAGATAGCTTAAAATCAGGATGTAATAAACTGGCATAACAGACAATCATATGAGCACCTCCCCAGGGGCTAGAGAGGTGGCTGAGTGGTTAAGGTTGAGTACTGGGGGATGGGGAGATGGTTCAGCAGTTAAGAACACTGGCTGTTCTTCCAGAGGATCTGAGTTCAATTCCCAGCACCCAGATAGTGGCTCACAACCATCTATAACTCCAGTTCCAGGACATCTGACAGCTTGTTCTGGCCTCTACTGGTGCCAGACATGAACAAGGTACACAGACATACATGCAGGCAAAGCACCCATACACACACACACACACACACACACACACACACACACAAAATACATCTTTTTTTTAAAATGAGTGTTGTTCTGCCAAAAGACTACAGTTCAGTTTCCAGTAGCGCACACACACATACACACACATGCATCCAGTAGCGCGCACACACATACACACACATGCACGGAGAGACACACACACATACACGCACTTAGAAATAAATCTTAAAAATGGAAATCCAGAAGGAAGTTACAACATTCAACTTGGTGAAGTAAAAATAGAAATACTAACCCAACCACCTTTAGGATTTCTTAGAAAAACTACAAGATCACATAAGAAAATAAAATAGGTTGTGTGCTTGCACATTCTAATAAGGGGTCAAAGCAATTACTGGAATGACACCGATTAGTGCCCTATGATTCAGAAACAAAGTGAAAAGTAGCCAAGTGAGGATGTGCAACAAGAGACAGAGAGCACACAGGCTGATCCACAGGTTAATATGATCTCCATAGAGATCTGTTGGGGTGATCTTTTTGTACACCATGTAAAGATTATCTTTGTATTTTTCAAGTGAAGATTTTGGTGCACACTGGACTTTGGTATTGTTAAATATCACCTGTCTTAGTGTTTTGTAAACACTCCCTCCAACACCTTCTGATTGGTTTAATAAAGAGCTGAACAGCCTATAGTAAGGCAGGAGAGAATAGACGGGATTTTCAAGCAGAGAGATAGGAACTCTAGGAGAGAGAGGGAGATTTGCCTACCAGAGGCTGAGGAAGTTGGGCATAATAAAACCGAGGAGTGATAACTAACAAACTATGTGGCAGACCATAGATCAATATTAATGGGTAAATTTAAGTTATGAGAGAAAGGTGGGAACAAGAGTAAGCTAAGGCCTAAGGATTTCATAAATAATATAAAAGGTCATCCTGTTATTATTGGGAAGCTAGTAGGCTTTTAGAAAGTCACATTAGAGAGATCACACAGGCTGATCCATGGGCAGACCATGACCTCTGCAGAGAGCACACAGTCTGATGCACAGAGAGACCATGACCTCTGACCTCTGCAGAGAGCACACAGGCTGACTCACAGGGAGAACATAACCTCTACAGTCAGCAGCCGAAGAAAAGGAACCTGTGAGGTATCACAGACATGACCACATGAAGCGGCCAGCTCACCTGGCCTCAGAGGACACAAAAAGCTGGGGTGAGAAGCTTGCAGAGCAGAGATTATTCCTATGGGAGGTAGCTCCCTGGGCTGAAATTCCCACAGTCAGAAGAGGCCCCAGGGCTCTGAGGACCACGTGCCAGATGGTAGGCGCTCATGATGGCAGACGCAGTGACCAGACTGATACTGAGGCTTGTGAATAAAACTGGGAACTGCTATTGGAGGCGAATGCTGCTGTCAGCCTGACAGCTATTGGAGGCGAATGCTGCTGTCAGCCTGAAGAGAACACTCCTCAGGGGAAGCCGACAGGAAGCAGAATGATGTCAAGGGAAACCAGGAGGGAGTGTGTTCCCTCTCCATTCTGCACAGGGAGGCTGAGAGAAGTCCAGGAATGAGGCTTGTAAGGTGTATCCTGCCTTCCAGGTGCCTAGGATAGTGGGCTTGGGACTGAGTCAGGGCATAATACCCACAGTCTGCCTTGTGACTGAGTCTCTGCCCCACGTCCTTCTCGTGTTTGAATCTCCAAGAATTCTTTTTTTGTTTCAGATTTGCAAGATGTGAATCTCTCTTATAATGCAGAGCGAGTGAGCGAGAGAGAGGGGGGAGGGAGGAAGGGAGAGAGAGAGATTGAGAGGTTGCTATCTTCCCCCATGAATAAGGGGAAGATCGCCAACAATTCAACAGTCACAACTAAAATCTCCATCATTAGGGAGTGATCATTCCTTAAGTTCAGCCATCATCTTCTCTGAACATGATATTACCTTATGACTAAATAATCTCTGGCAAATTTGTTCTAAGAAATGAAGAGAAAAGAAGAAACATTATTACAGACGTGCATGTACTCGTGTCCACACACGCTATGAACATGTGATGGGTACTCAGTTTCTGTAGTCTTCCTCTTGTAAACCAGTCATGAGCCTGTGGTTGATACTTGTAACTTCGTCCACTAGCATTGTGTGTCCTCTGTCTTCAGCTTTCCCTCAGCTTCCCCGGGCTCTCTACAGAGCAACTCGGTCCTCAGCGCCTCTGGAATCTAAGTCCTCAATGGTCCTGCATCCCTCATCCTGCGTTCTGCACCCTTCCTTCTTCCCATGGATTTGCTTTCACTTTCATAAAACAGGAAATAAGGAGGGACGGTCCAGAGAATCCCCCAGGTTCCAGACAGTCATCCTTCACCCTTGATATGGGGCAAAAGTCCAACTTCCTCTTAGTGATTGATCACATGATCTGCCCCGTGCTGGGGGCAATCCCTTCTTCCACTGATGAGAGAAATCCCATATGATGAACTTCTCTCCTAATCAACATGGCTACTACTACTGGGGTCCTCCATGAAAGCACCCATCCCTTCAAAGCAAGATGCCCTAAAGGAATTCAAGTTCAAGAGAAGAGGAAACAAACTGTCTCCAAGGGTAACGCTGAGATTTCTATCCCAATAATCCTAGCTACACTGGGAATAGAGGCTCCATTGCCCTAGGACCTGCCAGCATTGGCCCCTCCGGGCATCTTAGGTGTAGTAGTGGTGACATCCAGGTTGCACTATCCTCTACCCTGGTAATAAAAGTGTGCATCCTCAGAAGAGTAAGTGAGCTCTGCACAGGCATCCTAGTTCCTAGTTGAGCGCAGGCTTTGAACCCCAGAGACCAGCAGGTGACTTTTGTCAGCAAGGCACTGCAGGTGTTCGGCCACGCTCCTTGGGCCCCTGGCTCCTTCCAACTACAACCTCCCACAGTCCTGGCACCTCCTCCCCACCTTCCCCACCTCCCGGCAGAGAGGTGTGTGTGGCCATCAGTCACATAGGGCGACGCCCCAAGCTCCTAGTATTCTGTCTGGACTCCACCCCCACAGTTACCTGGCAACAGTCAGGTAGGCCAGCCCACTATAAAATGAGCTGCCTCCTCCCTCTCTTGCTCTTATGCTCTTTACTCTTCCCTCTGGCTCCCTTGCTTCCCCTGTCTTCCGCCTTTCCTTCCTCCCTCTCTCCACATGGCCATGGCCGGCCTCTACTTCCCTCCCCTCTCCCTCTCTCTGCCTTTCTACAATAAATGCCTTAAAACCAAGGACTGTCTCTTCTCATCTGGAACAATGGAGCAGGTCGTCCTCTTGTGGGCTCCAATCTCCCACGTAGGCCTCCCTGCATTCTCAGCCACAGCCGCCACCAACCAAAGCCAAGCCTCCAAGCAAGCCAAGGACTCTCCTCCCTGCAGGACCCTCTGTCCCTTTCCCCTCTGCCTGGGCTAGAGCCAGCCCTGCGGGCCCCCACTCTGTTCTCAGCTCTTCCACAGCATTCAGAGGTGGCCTCCTTGGTGCACAGAGGCCAATTCCCACAGGTTCTGAGGGACCTCAGACTGTGCTTCCCCACCCCCCGGAGTGGGGTCCTGCAGCTTCTCACATCCCGATGCCTACCTGGCGGTGGCGTGCATCCCACCTCACCCAGCGGCCCCAGCGTGGAGCAGACACTGGACACCATTTTAACCCACAAGCAATGTGGTCCTTTTCAAGAGGTGTGAAAACTGTCGCCCTGGTACTGTGCCCTGGGAGATGGTTGAAGCTTCATTGCACCAACCTGAGTCAAGTCTGTGTGATTTCATGACCAATTGTGATCGAGGTAAGGCATCTGTCACATCAGAGAGGGCAAGTGCTACATACCACAGCATGCATTGCACATAGCCCTCTCCCAGACTGGGATGTACTCCACCTCCTCCCCTGTCCTAGATCATCACAGTCCTCCTCCTTGACTCCATATTTTAATGAACATATAGAGGCAGTGGCAGAGAAACAAAGACAGGATTTCTCATGGGGTTTCTGGCACTCAACACCACTACTTTATAATCATAGTTCACAGCTTATGTGCTCATTGATGGGTTTTGAGTCGCGGCAGAAAGCATCTGCAGACACCAGGCCCAGGCAGTTTCATGTGTAAGAGGTTTAATTGGAAGGGGGTAGGGGGTAACGGCACAAGAAGAGAGAAGGGGGAGAGAGAAGAAGAGAGAGAGAAAGATGGAGGAAAGTACCCACATA